>NC_056739.1:1023809379-1023814379 GCF_019279795.1 Protopterus annectens | reverse complement strand
CCAGAAGACAAAGAGAAAGGATAGTGCAGCAAAGTGACTTGGATTGGATTCTGGAGTCTGCTACTCAGGTGGGGGTGCAACTAGAAATGGGGTGGAAATTGTGGTGAAAGAGAAACTTCTGAAGGGAGTGAGGGATGTAATCAGAGTTAATAACAGACTCATAGCAATTTGATTCCAGTGTAAAGATAGGGCAGTATTTGTAACTAAAGCCTTTTTCCCACAGCAGGGCTGTGATGGTGTACAAAAGAGGGCATTCAGGCAGCAGATGCAAGACTTCCTAGATAAAGTGAGACAAAATGAGTTGGTGCTCATTGGTGACCTGAATGCATATACTTGAGGTTTGGCCGGCTAAGATCTACCTGAAATCAACTGGACATATAAGCGAATTTAAGTACACTTTTATCTGCACTTTTTCAAATAGTACTGCAATTTATTTATTTTTGTTTCTCACTGAATATTAATTGAACTGAACATTGTGGCTCTGTGTCTCTACAGAGAGCTTGTGTCTCTACAGAGACCTTGTTAGAAGTGTAGCCATTGATAGCAGTGGGGGGTAGTTTCACTTTGATATTCTGTGTTTTAGGCAAGGGGCTGTCCTGCCTTATATAAGTGGTACATTTTTTTTCTGCTAAATACTTGAGCTTTGGCCGGCTAAAATCTACCTGCAATCAACTGGACGTATAAGCGAATTTAAGTACACTTTTATCTGTACTTTTTCATATAGTACTGCATTTTATTTATTTTTGTTTCTCACTGAATATTAATTGAACTGAAAATTGTGGCTCTGTGTCTCTTCAGTTAGTTCCAACCCCCCCCTCACTGTTCTAGTCTTGGTGTTAATGGTGGCTTTGAAATTGTATGCCCCTCTTATAAATTTGTATTTGGATACTCCTTCTGGGACCATCTCATTTGCTCACTCAACTGAGTGCAGTGAGATCATATTCTGATTTCAGGCACTCCTACTGTGTACAAAGAGAGCATTTGAGAAAGAAAAAAAATTATAAGCTTGCCTCCTGCCTTTCCTGTAAGTAGTCTAGTCCACATACAGACTTGCTGTATTCAGGACTATTTGTAAGCTTCTGAGACCCCAAGCCTTTCTGTGTTGGAGGGAAGCCTTCTAGCTTAATTTTGTTTCTTAGAACTAGCCAGTTTTTTAGTTTCAGCACTTAAATCTGTTTCTTTGAGCTCAGCACTTGTTCAGAGCTTGTTGTAAGTACTAAATAAGCTACAAATTACTACAGCACTCAACTTTCCTCACTTGTCTAGAGGAAAGCAGTTTTTAGTACTTAATAAATAAGCACCTATCCAGGCATGTCTAAGGGTCAGCTCCTGGTGATTTCTCCTGTTTACCTGATAAATCTGGGCATCTTTGGGCAATGCAGCAATTGCCTCATGTACACAGACAACCCTCTCCTCCTACCACCCAACACTACAACCTGTGAGAGATGCACTTATATAGCCAAACTGGAAGCAAAGCTCTCTTCACCCAAGACTGGACTAGACAGTTAAGAGGAGAAGTTAAACACTTGCACCACACCACACTCATCACATAGTCCCTCAAAACCTACACCACCAAAACACACACATAGAAACACAAAACACACACCTACATTCACGGAGGCTCTCAATAAAAACCTGCCCAAGCAACAGGGACCTCGAAAGCAGAAACGCAAGCAAACTCCACCCCCCCCAACACAACCCAAATGACACATAGCCCACAAAGTCAGTGTGCCACTCAACCACAGCCCATAAGGCATAACAACATACCCAACACTCTAGTCATAGGTGACTCAATAGTCAGGCACACTGATGTTCCACTCACCAGGCTAAACAAGCAGAAAGTTACTGTCAGCTGCCTGTCGGGTGCCAGGATCTGCCACATAATGCACGCACTCAGGTCACTCCACAACAAGTGCAAATATGACTCTGTCATTGTCCATGTTAGTGTGAATGACCTGAGACGTACCTCCCTAGACTACATGAAAAGAGACATGGAGGAGCTCTCCGATCTTGTAGCCTAGGCAGGTATGACCCTAGCCCTGAGTTGCATCCTGCCATCACCCAGAATGATACCACAGTACAAGGACAAAATTATTAACTTCAACAATTGGCTAAGCTTCTGGTGTCATTCTAAGGGGATCCAGTATTTGTCGGCCTGGGATGACATGATTGACAGACCACGATGCTTTGCCAGAGATGGCCTGCACCTGTCGCCCTTGGGATTCCAGATACTGGCTAAGGCTCTTGAAACCCCTACAGTGCCTTTTTTAGGCAAGGTTCAAATGACAAATTCACCACCGTAACAGATCCAAGCAAGCAAAATTTGAAGGTAATGCTACTCAATGCTAGAAGTCTAAACCTCAAAATGCACTCACTCAAGGCACTCCTTAAAATGGAGAACATTGACATCTGTGCAGTGACAAAGACCGGGTTCAAAGCTCCAGAGAGCACCCCTGCATTACCAGGCTATAATTCATACCACACCTTTCAGCCACCTAACCTGGACTGAAGCACTAAAGGCGGAGGCATGTCCATATTCATTAAGGATATCCACACTTCCAGGCTAGTTGCACAGCATAATGCATCTGAGATTATTCAAGTGCAACTAACTCTTGGCAAGACTGCAGTCCAAATTGTAGCTTGCTACAGACCCCCCACCATGCCCCAGGATTCCCACTCCCCATTCCTTGATATACTGGAAAATATTAGGGTGCAACCCAACACCCAAATAATGGGCAATTTCAACTACCCCACTATTAACTGGGAAAACTACTCATGTACCAACTCTTTTGCTCAACGTTTTCTGGAATTCATAAATTCCAATGCCTTGGATCAACTTATTCACACCCCCACCAGGGGCAGCAATATCCTAGACCTGGTCATTACCAACATGGGCCACCGGTGTTCCATACCAGAGGTCAATTCCTCATTGATCAGATCTGACCACAAGCTAATCACCCTAGACATCCACATCCCACCCCCACCCCATATTAGGGAAACCACCTTAAAAAACTTCTCCAAATCCAACTTCACACTTCTTAAGACAGAAGTAGCAAACTTCATAACACCCATGCAGATGGACAATAGAGGTACGACTGCTGAATATTACACAAATGCACTTTATAAGCAGTTACATGAGTGCATGGATCATGCTATCCCTAACAGAATCAAGATGCTATCCTCCAAAAAAAGGAAGCTAATCTGGTGGTCCTCTGCCATAAACAAACTCTATAACAGAAGAAATAAACTGTTGCAAAAAAGAATAAATTCCCATGACTGGAGGAACTCCCTGGTCAGCCTCAGTAAGAAGCTGAGATCCCTCATAAAATCTTCCAAAGCTAGTTATGAAAAGAAAATTGCCACAGACTCTAAAGACAACCACAAAGCATTCTATAGCTATGTCAAAAATCTCAACAGCAACACTCAGATCTACTCTGAGTTACAGCACAATGGCACTAAATATAAAAAACCAACTGATATTGCCAACATCCTGGCAGATAGGTTCAGTGTTAACTTTACCCCCCTCTCACCCCCTAGAGGGCCCATGTCTATACAGGAAGAATGCAAAGTTCCTGTAATCACGGCTGCACAGGTAAAAAATACACTCTCCAAAGCCAAGAACACAGCAAACATGGGACCTGACAATATCTCAGGCTGCATTCCACATGAACTACAGAATGAACTGGCACCCCACTTAAGTACCATGTTCAATCATAGCTTCACCTCAGGCTTTATGCCCAGTGAATGGCACACCGCGACGGTTATCCCACTCCACAAAGGAGGAGCCACGATGGACCCTGGGAACTACCACCCCACTAGCTTGACGAGCCTGGTCTGCAAGGCCATGAAACTTATCATCATGGAACTCATAAACAAAGACATGGGTCTATATTAGGACACCGAACATTTAAAATGTCGAATGTTCTAATATCGACCCGTTTTCAGCAAACGCTGAAAATATCGAAGAAACAGAAAACTGATTTTTTTTTTCCTAGGGAAAGAATTCAGTTGTCCGTTTCTGCTTCTTCAGTATTTTTAGCACTCTGGTGGAAAGTTATGGGTCGGGTATGGGTTAAGTTGTTAGGGTTAGGGTGCGGGTTAGGTATGTGTGCCATTGTGTGGACATGAGGGTTAGGGCCGGTTAGGTGAGTTAGGGTTAGGGCGTGGGTTAGGTATGTGTGCAATTGTGTGGACGTGAGGGTTTGGTTGAGTTAGGTGAGTTAGGGTTAGGGTGCGAGTCAGGTAAGTGTGCGATTGTCTGGATGTGAGGGTTAGGGCGGGGTAGGTGAGTTAGGGTTTGGCCATGGGTAAGGTGAGTGTGCGATAGTGGCGGACCTTAGGGTTAGGGTTTGGGTTAAGGTAAGTGGATAGTTAGTGGTGTGTGTATAGTTTAGTGTAGGGTTAGGGGTAAGAGTTTAGATGTATGTGTGTGGATTGCTGTTTGTTTGGTGTGCTTGTGTTGTGTGTATGTGTTTTGGAACAGCAAATTTTTCCCTAGGAAAAAAATTTGCTGTTCTGAATGTTCGATGTTTAGTATTTTCGATTGGTAGGGTTTGATATTAGAACACTCGACATTTTGAATGTTCGGTGTCCTAATATAGACCCACAAAGGCATTGGTAATCTCCAAACTCTGGACCCCACCCAGTTCAGGTTTGTAAAAGGCAGATCATGTCTCCTAAACCTGATAGACTTCTTTGAAGCAGTCACCAAAGCCATTGATGAGGGTAAGGTGGTTCACACAGCCTATCTAGATCTCGCCAAGGCTTTCGATACCATCTCCCACTCTGGAATTATAGATAAACTCACTAAACTAGGTATAAATCCCTATGTCACAAGATGGGTTGCCAACTGGCTCATGGACAGAACCCACACTGTGAAAGTAGCAGACTCCAAATCCAACTTCAGACCAGTGACAAGTGGAGTACCACAGGGTGCAGTCCCGGGTCCTCTCCTGTTTGGTATCTACTTCTCTGAAGTACAGTCTAACACAGAAGGTCTT
>NC_056739.1:1023599379-1023804379 GCF_019279795.1 Protopterus annectens | reverse complement strand
AAACCTAGATTCATCACATTATCCCCACAAAGAAAACACTACTGCTGAGTCTCGTTTGAGGCAAAATGGCTTCTCATACATGAAAGATGCATGCTCCTTCTAGTCTGCCTAATTAAGAAAGTCTTATGCCAAGACTTCTTTGCTTTCTTCTCCAACTGATTCTCTTAAAAAAACGCATCTTACAACCTTAGATCATAATCCTGTCCCTTCTTGTACACCCCTCTCACAAAATATCACCCCATAATAATAGCTCCAGAGTAATGACACCTCAGACATGGAAATCACTCCTTGCAAACCTAAGAGACATCACCTCTTTCTAGTCATCTGCTCAAAAAATTGTTATACACAAGAGCTGCTTGTAAATGCTTTTCTCCACTGTGTCCTTCCTTTCTACATTCAATTAATAACTTAATGTTAATACATCCATGCTAGCATGAGCCCTTCTTCCTCCTCTCTCTGTCCTGTACCCTGCGCCACACTCTCTCTCCTTCCCATTGTCCACTAGTTCCTCACCTTCACAGTACCCACTTCCCTTTTGTACTTCAATGACAATTCCACCCATCCTTCACATGCACAATATCATCCTATCTGTTTCAATATTTCAAATTAACCTACAATAATTCTGTAAATAGAGCTGCGTATACCTTAACATTAGATGCCATCTTTGTTGGGAAGATCTCTGATATGTTGTAATAATGTTTTTGTATGCTGGCTACTGTATTAGATAAACTCCCACTATGTTAGACTTCTACAATATTGTAAAAATGTTTTGGCTGCTTAATATTGTATCTGTACTGTAAGTTACGTATTTTCCTGCCATTATTTGTGTACCACTTTTTTGGCTGATCCAGAAAACAGTCTAACTGTATCAGTATCTTGTCCCTGTCAATAAATGGTTAAAAAATAAATAGCATACATACATACGTACATAAATTACTGTGGATAGCAGTTCACTTTACATATTTTTCCTTTGCCTGATGTGTTATGTAGCCAGGAATACAGTAAAATGTATCATCTAAACATTTTGTTGGGGAATATTACAAACATTATATAGCGTGTGTGTTTTCACTAACACAAAAACAACAACGTTCTTCGTCTCATTATTGGTAGCAAACCTCTTTAAACAGGTTTACAGCCCTTTATATCATATTATAGAAGACTATGCTTTTCTTGTAATGCATGCAATGCTTGTAACAGGTGAATGGATTCTACAGCTGTTTTCAATCCAGCAATAGAAAGAAAACCAGTGTAACATATTAGCTAATGTAAAAGAACACTAAATAAAGTGCCTTGTCTCAAAAATGTTTTGCTCTGCATTAACATTTCCATTAATTTGTACTATCAGACATATGAACAGCTTCAAGTGACCATAGTTACAAGATGGATATATAAGCATATATTTATGCACACGAGTACAGCCCACCTGTTACATACTGTATAATTTGTATTAACTTCTTAAAATGAATCTCAAGTCATAGGAAAGCAAAATTATTTTTCATGTGCAACAGCCAGGCTGCACAATGAAATATATGGACATTAGAACTATCACATCACTTAGCACTTTCTCAGCTAACTGTAATGCAAAGATTTCTCTACAAGACAGAAAATTGCCTAACCCTTAACAACTTAATACAGGAGTATTCCCCCAATAGAATTGTATGCCTTAGAGAAAAATCACTAATCACTATAAGCAATTCATCTAATGCTACAGTTGACTTTCTATGTTCAAATAGAGTATCTAAACTAGGGAACCACAGTCCACCACCAATAAAATCCATTGAGAATATAAACTTATTTAAAACACAATTAAATGTGTACCTATCAGATCAATGGATCTGCTCCTGTCCATCTCCAACATAAATGCCACTGTTGTCTTCAGCTTGCCATATCGTCAAATATTTTCTCTTCATTCAGAATTCCGTGCTCCACAACCAGTCATCATCGATACTGGAATAGTTTTACTAGTATCTCCCAGCTATAGAAATAATTTCATTACACTGCTCATCCCCCACCACTACATTTCTAACATAGACTTCATGATAGCCATATATACAATTGTCTCTGAACTTGTTCAAACCCAGCCTCTTAACTACAATATTAGCATTTTCTGTCATACCTAGTTCCTTTCCTCACCTCCATTTCTGTGAACTTCTAAAGACTAATCACATAATCTATTATCTTTCTGACAAACTGCATAACATACCTCTTCAAATGCTCAGTGTTCAACATCTACTAATGTATAAGTATATTTTATACTGTAATACTTGTTGCTACTTTCATGTGAATGTAATCCAATTATGAAATTTATGTGCAATTGTTAATGTATATTATTTAATGTCTGTTCATGTATATTACTGAATGTCTGTTATAAAATTATTGTGATACGTTGGAGCTTTTCACCCCATGTCTCTGTTGAATAGGAGTTTTTGACTAAATCCAGTTGGACAAACCCAGTAAACAAATGCAAAATAAAATAAAAAAATAAAAATACATACAAATATACATACAATTACTAATCGGTAAAGTGTGCAGATAATTTATAAAACCATTTACTTTAAATAATTTGCAAAGTGATGCTACCCAGATGGGTTTACAAAATATTTATAATTTCACATTCCGTCAGTGTCAGTGTCAGAGTTCAGTGATCTCTGAATCTGTAATGGCAGGCCCACACATGTAGGGCTGAATATTTTTTTTAAATTAAACATACAGTTGATACTGCAAAACTCTTTTCTTTACCTTAAAACTTTAGTTCCGTTTCATCCTCCTAATCAGAGTTAAATGTCATCCTAACTGTGGATATTACACAACAAAAACACAGGAAACAACTGTTTCCAGACTTCTTGTCTCCATATTATGGACACATCAAAGCTAATTTAATATTAATATGAATACCCATGACTACTTTTGATAATAAATCTGTAAATGCAATAAAAATGTAAAAAGTACCTAACCATGTTTCTAATATGAAGAAGAAGGTATAAATAACTAAAACAGTAAAATATGTTAGAGTCTCTTTATAGCATGATTTTTACACACTGTAGGAGGAACAAAGTGTATAGCATTTATGTTAGTTTGGCAGTACAGACATATAGTTGTTAAAGCCAAGCTGACTTACTGTTTTGACTGTTAGAAAAATTTCAGTTGAAGTTATGATTTAAAAGAGCAGTATATGAAATGACTGAAATATGCGACATCAACCAGACAGTGTTTGGAATAATGTCAAAACATGCACTTTAACAGAGACTAATAATGACATGAAAACTACAAGATTACAATGCTGTATAGCTACTAATTTATGAAGAAGAACTCATCTTACACATTTTAAAGAGTTGTTTTCTTAAAGACTTGTTAACAGGATAAATGAAAAGTCAGAATGTCAGAATAACAAGCTAAGGGTGGTAAGCATATCCATATGCAACATCTAAATGTAGTGACACAATCTCAGATATGTAAACACAGTATAAAGCACACATAGCCAAAACAAGATGTGAAAAAATAAGCCACAAAATAATTGTCTGTATAGGAATTCTTTAGTGGTGGGGTACTTTTCCTCCTAATAGTATTCTCCCAGTAAGACGCTGGTGCTGTTTTGTGTCATGGTAAGTCATTTTGTTACGTGCTGTGTATTGCTAGTATTGCATCTACCCCAAAGCCCAAAACTATAAATCCTATTTAAAATAAATGTCACAAAATTAGTGAACTTACTGGTAATCAAGAGCCACAAAAAATCAGAAATTATAGAACTGCAATTGTGTATATTCTATGATTATGCAATAAAGAAAAGCCAGTTAAAATAACAGCTTACAGACAAAGCATGAATACCTTGTTTCTCACAGGTCTAGGAGTTGTAACTTACATAATAAAGGAATCTAAAGTAAACAGATTTAATCCTAAACCATTGTTAAACTGTAATACTAAGGCCTTTCCCTATAACAGTAAGCCTTTCCCATTTAAAGGTTTATTTGAGTAATCATTTGAAATACCGAGACTCAGAATGTTGAGTCCTATAATTTGGTGACTGAATCTGGATATATATCTGCTAAGTCTGATATTATCATTTCTCAGAATATTCTCTTTATTCAAGGGTATGCTGATCTCAAAATTTTATATAAATACAGAGATGCAGGAAGGTGTGCACCCTCCCCGAAGAAAAACAAGTTTAAAGGAGAAGAGTGATGAAGAGTGATGAAGAGTGATGTTCATCATTGACTCTTCTCTTGCATTTTTGGTCTTTTTTCCGATGTGTTGGGACTCGGCATTGTGAGTGCTGACATTTCAATAGGGGGCCTGTATTTGAAACTCTCTGTCCTAAGAATATTAAAATTAAGTTAGACATTTTTCTAGTAAAAGGCAATGAGAATTTGCTGCAAAATTGCATCGCTTCAGACACGTTAGGTCAGTTAAAGTAACGCAGTCAGAAAATAAGAATTCAAGAAATGATTTATAAACAATTTAGAAGACATATTCTGAAACAAATGATCCAGTAAAGTATACATATGAAACTTACAAAGAAACATTAGATCACAATTAAAACAAAAGACGTGAAAGAACTGTTAACACCTAAATAGACCAAGCAAACCACAAATGAAAACTAAAACTGGTAAAAACAGGCACAGCAAGAAACCATAAAAGCCGGCAAAAAATAAACAAGTACTGTCACACCAATACGGAATAAAATAAAGAAAAAAACTTTAATGTGAGCGCTTTCGGCAAGCACATTAACTTGCCTTCTTCAGACAAACAGTTGTAAAACAGTTTTGGTTCTCCTTATATACTATTAAGCTAAGTAAGTTGATGCGTCAGCCTACTTAACAAGCAATAAATCTTTAAAGTAGCCTCGCCACTCAACATGAAATAAACCATAAGTTACTATATAAATCTTAAAGGAATGTATATCAGACACCAATAGATGTTGTAAACACGTAACAATTTCAACAAAATTACCAAATTATTAACTAAAAATTATAAACTTAACAAAAAATGAATATCAGATAAATAAATATAAATATAAAAATATGATAGATAAACCATAAGTAAAAATAGTAAATTCAGAAATCTGTCTAAGTAAACCAGAGATGTATGTGTATGTATAACCCTTTAACGTCATCGTTTAAGGGCCAAATATCTCAACATACATTTGATAGAAAGGCTCTCATTCAAACCCGGAAAGACTTGTGCTCTAGTCTTAATCTGCCATATAAGCTCATCAGTTTCCAGAAGGACTTGCCATGGTCCTCCCCTAATGTCAATGCTCCTGTGTTGTAAAACTGCAAATTTAAAAGCATGATCAGGGTAGTCTAAAATGTGTTTGGCCAGTGCATTATTAGAATCATTCCTACTTATAGCAGAACAATGTTCGTAAATACGTTGTTTTAGTTTCCTTTCGGTTTTGCCAATGTAGAATGCATCACATGAAGTGCACAAAGACACATATATAACACCCTTAAACTCACAATTATATCTATAATTCATTTTGTACATCTTGTTGTTAATGGAAATTTGCTTGGTCACAAAAATATGTTTACAGTATGGACATGAACCACACTTAAACATTCCTTTAGTTCTATGTGTACTATCTCTTTTCCTCTCTAGGAGCGATTTTAGGTTCTGGCCTCACCTATAAGTTATTTTGGGCCTAACCCCTAGTGCTTTAGATAACTTTTTGTCGCCTTTAATTATATTCCAGTTCTTATTAAGAACTTCTCTAATAGCCGAGTGATCAAGTGAATATGTACAAAGAAAACTAATTTGATGGGCTATAATGTCGTCGGGCATGTTAGTTGATTGGTCACCAAGGAAGCCTTCATGGTAACTCAAATTATTAATTGGCATACCAACTAGGTCAGATAACAATGGTGTAAAATGCCCCATACTCCTTTTGTTTATGATTTCATTTTTAATATTTGAAACTAGTGTAGAAGGATACCTTCTGTTCAAAAACATTTTTTCTAGCAAGTCACATTCATGATTGAAATCGGTTACATCAGAAACCATACGGGCAGCCCTAACCATCTGCCCCTTAACTACTGCCTTCTTCTGATGGTAAGGGTGACTGCTAGAAAAATGCAAAAAGGTGTTAGAGTAAGTTGGCTTACGATATATCAAACTCTTATACCTATGGTTAAAGTCATCCCTAGTGAGCTGTATGTCGAGGAAGTTCATAATTTTTTCCCCTATGGTGTAGGTAAATTCCAAAAAGTTGGTAGTCTGAGTGATGTTATTAATAAAAGAAGGAATAAGAGAGAGATCACCTTTCCAAATACAGAACATGTCATCCTGGTATCTGGTATACCAGGATACATGATTCTGAAAAAATGGATCTTTAAACAAAAAATTATGTTCCCAGAATACCATAATGGCATTCACAAAACTACTGCCACAGGGGGAACCCATAGCTACCCTTGACTTCTGTAAGAAAAATTGACCTTCAAAAATCATAAAGTTGTTACTCAGGACAATTTCTAAAAGTGTCTCAACTAAACTGATGGTATCACCATTTACTTTTTTCATAATTAGAAATTCTCTAGTCCATTCAATACCTAACTGCTGGAGTATAACCCTATATAAATCTTTGATGTCAATTGTTAAAAAATTAGCATTGGGCTGAAACTCAAGCTTGTTAATGTGGCTAAGAAACCCCCACGAATCCTTACAAATTTGTGTTTCGCTGCCAGTATGTGGTTTTAAGACACTATATATTTGGCACACCCGTATGTAATTGATCCCCGACCATCAACTACTATTGGTCTGAATGGGGGATCAATTAAAGTTTTGTGAATTTTGGGGTTGCCAAATAATGCTGGTGTTTTAGGGGCTAACATTATAAGGTAATGGTAAAGGTCAATGTCAATTAGGCCCTCCAAAAATAGGTCCTCCAGGACCCCTTTAACCTTTCTATGTGCCCCATTGACCTCATTTAATGTTACCCGTGTATATGTGGCAGTATTAAGGTTTTTGACCATACTATCAACATACATATCATGTTGCATAAACACAAGGCCACCACCTTTATCGGGCTTCATGACTCTAATATTACAATCGTTCAGCAAATTTAAGCAGTCAAATTCACAATTACTGAAGTTGTTACTCATATTTTTAGAATGCTGACAATTTTTAATAGCCCAAAAATCTATCTCACACATTTTTTCAAAAACAGTCAAGTCTGGATGAATAAGTGGGTTGAATACACTAGAGACCCTTAAAGAACTGATCATACTAGTACTACCACCCATAAACAGATTAAGATTAAGTTTACGGACAAATAACTTAAGATCTATAATAGTTTTAGCAATGTCCATGTGTCTCTCAGTGACATAAGTTAGGCCCCTAGATAAAAAGTCGACCATTTCTTGATCCACATCCAAGGAGGTGTAGTTATATATGTTAAAGTCACCATCTGAGCTTGTGTAAACATGTGGTCCACAAGCTAGTTCTTGAATATAAACTATCATCTCCTCGTTCTCCTTTTGTTCCTTGCTTGTGGCCGGTTCCGGTTGGACTGGCGATTGTTGGTTCGGTTGTTGTTGGTTGATTGAAAATCCTGGTGGTTAGAACTATTACCCCTATGATTTATGTCCCCCTGTTGTCTGTCAGGGTTGTTATTGTTACTACCAACATTATCATCTCTATTACCGTACCCATTATTATTTTTAGAAAGCCTCTCACTACGTCTGAGTGGCTGATCGTCCCTACTTCCATTTAATGGACTGTCATTACGTATACTAGAGGACAAAACTTCCTCATTCATATTTCCATCTGTATTGTAGACAGGTGACTGATTACTTGGACCATTGAATGGGGGCTTAGGATAAGCTCTTTTGTTGGCATAATCGCTAATGTCCCTAGTGATTTTTTTCTTTTTAATAGTGAGAAGTTTATTCAATGCAGACTTGATACTGGTATAAATTCTACAATATTCGTACTTATACCTGTAAAAGTCAGTGTGGCTTTTAATAGCATGCTCTAAAATTTCCAGCTCTGTTTTAAGGGTGTTAATAAAAGTTAATAAGAGCCTGTAAAAATTCATGTCCTTGGCGGTCAAAGAGGTCTAGTAATTCCTTATGAAAAGTAGAATCATTCACCAGACCTGCTGGATACCGCCATTGCCTAAGGCCCTTAGGAATAATTTTGTTCTGAATACATTGTTGCAGGTTGGAAACCTCAAGTTGAAGCTTTCTACATTTGTAAAGCTTTATATCAAAGTCATTAATTAAATTAGGTAGTTCATTTGTGGGCTGTTCATCCCTTTCTAAAGGTGAACTGTTCAGTTGGTTATTTCCACAAAAGAAATTGTTGTTATTTACAAATACTGCCATCGAAGGAATATTACTTACACGATTCGGTGAGCTATTGTCATTCAATGGTGGGGCTGGGATGCCTTGTGTTCCTCCCTGGTTGATGCCAGTTCGGCTTATGTTGTTTTGCGATGTTGTGTGACCTTCGATGATATCACTTGCACCCCTTGCAACCCCATTAGTGACGCTGCTACTACCTGCTCCAACCAAAACCTCGTTGGAACCATGGTTGTTCATTTCTCCTGGTTGTCTAGTGGCAACATTATGTTCGTTCAATCTGCCACTACAAGACATGTCCACTTTCTGGGACAGAGTTTTGACTTGCCCTAGGAGAACCTGCACTAGGGCTGTCAAATTTCCAGTTGTGTTCTCCTGGGTATTAACGCTGTTTTCATCCTGGGAGAACAAATCCTGAGTTGCCGCTCCGTTTCCGCTTGCCATCACAAACGACCAAACAAACCACAAACGAAAACTAAAACTGGTAAAAACAGGCACAGCAGGAAACCATAAAAGCCGGCAAAAAATAAACAAGTACTGTCACACCAATACGGAATAAAATAAAGAAAAAAACTTTAATGTGAGCGCTTTCGGCAAGCACATTAACTTGCCTTCTTCAGACAAACAGTTGTGAAACAGTTTTGGTTCTCCTTATATACTATTAAGCTAAGTAAGTTGATGAGTAAGCCTTCTTAACAAGCAATAAATCTTTAAAGTAGCCTCGCCACTCAACATGAAATAAACATATGTTTTTGAAAAGAGGGTATCCTTCTACCCTAGTTTCAAATATTAAAAATGAAATCATAAACAAAAGGAGTATGGGGCATTTTACACCATTGTTATCTGACCTAGCTGGTACGCCAATTAATAATTTGAGTTACCATGAAGGCTTCCTTGGTGACCAATCAACTAACATGCCCGACGACATTACAGCCCATCAAATTAGTTTTCTTTGTACATATTCACTTGATCACTTGGCTATTAGAGAAGTTCTTAATAAGAACTGGAATATAATTAAAGGCGACAAAAAGTTATCTAAAGCACTAGGGGTTAGGCCCAAAATAACTTATAGGCGAGGCCAGAACCTAAAATCGCTCCTAGAGAGGAAAAGAGATAGTACACATAGAACTAAAGGAATGTTTAAGTGTGGTTCATGTCCATACTGTAAACATATTTTTGTGACCAAGCAAATTTCCATTAACAACAAGATGTACAAAATGAATTATAGATACAACTGTGAGTCTAAGGGTGTTATATATGTGTCTTTGTGCACTTCATGTGATGCATTCTACATTGGCAAAACCGAAAGGAAACTAAAACAACGTATTTACGAACATTGTTCTGCTATAAGTAGGAATGATTCTAATAATGCACTGGCCAAACACATTTTAGTCTACCCTGATCATGCTTTTAAATTTGCAGTTTTACAACATAGGAGCATCGACATTAGGGGAGGACCATGGCAAGTCCTTCTGGAAATTGATGAGCTTATATGGCAGATTAAGACTAGAGCACAAGTCTTTCCGGGTTTGAATGAGAGCCTTTCTATCAAATGAATGTTGAGATATTTGGCCCTTAAACGATGACGTTAAAGGGTTATACATACACATACATCTCTGGTTTACTTAGACAGATTTCTGAATTTACTATTTTTACTCTCTATCATATTTTTATATTTATATTTATATATCTGATGTTCATATATTGTTAAGTTTATAGTTTTTAGTTAATAATTTGGTAATTTTGTTGAAATTGTTACGTTTTACAACATCTATTGGTGTCTGATATACATTCCTTTAAGATTTATATAGTAACTTATGATTTATTTCATGTTGAGTGGTGAGGCTACTTTAAAGATTTCTTGCTTGTTAAGTAGGCTGACTCATCAACTTACTTAGCTTAATAGTATATAAGGAGAACCAAAACTGTTTTACAACTGTTTGTCTGAAGAAGGCAAGTTAATGTGCTTGCCAAAAGCGCTCATATTAAAGTTTTTTTCTTTATTTTATTCCGTATTGGTGTGACAGTACTTGTTTATTTTTTGGCGGCTTTTATGGTTTCCTGCTGTGCCTGTTTTTAACACCTAAATAGACATATTTCAGAAAAAAAAGGAATTAAAATTTGTCAATACATGCAGTATACTATTATAAAATAACAACTATAGTCACCAACATTGAAAAATGCATTAATTTTACTGCTTACAATTTATATCCTAAAGTTCTAATTTAGAGGACATAGATAGAGGGACATGCATTAATTATGTGCTTCAACAAGTTAAAGAAATATGCCAAAGTAATTAATGGCATAAACTGACAAATATTGTGCAGAATGCTTATATTCTCGGAATATTCAGTTAGAAACAATTCACTCTGTAGTGATAGGAAATTCATACTGAGAAGAATAGGTTTAGTAGTACCTGAGACATGTTTTGTGCATTGTTTTGCAAGTTTTATTGCAAAAGAAGACAGCAACACCAAGGGAAATGTTAGCATTGGGTAAAGAACTGCTGAAAAGACTTATGATTGGTGTTTTATGGTGCTATTAGTCATTGATGATTATAGTAGGTATCCTAACTATGAGCTATTAATAGAATCCCAGTATTAGAAAAAAAATATTTTCTTTATTTTCCTGAAATTATAAAACTCATGATGGTGCACAATTCAATGTACATTGGTTCACTGACTGTCACATTCTAATGTTTCCCAAAGAACCACGTCACCTGTTTGGGCAGAAGCAAAAGAGCTAACAAAATCTACACATCCACTCTAGGGGTCGTTCAAGATAGTATTTAATCAAAGATGCATTAGAAATAGTACATCCTTATTTTCTAAAAAAAAATATAGACACACATTTCAGTACAGTATGGGATTAGTGATTAATCTTATCAAGGGTACCAGAACTTGTCAGAGATTTGGAATGCATAGCTAGGCGTAAAAAGGCCTAGTACACACCTATGAACCTAATAGCTGGCATGGATGCTTTGAAAACTGAGTTTAAATGAAAGCAGCATTCATTCACTTAGAACAAAATGTTTTGATAACTGTGCTATTACTGGTGACACCAGATTGAAAACCAAAGCAAAAGAATATGTATGCTTGACTAGGAAAATGAATAGCGTGCAAAACAATTTCTGCACTGAATAAGTTGCTACTCTGAAACGTGAAGATAGGAATTGCATATCCATTTGAAAATACTACCTGTGTGTTACCTGAATAAGTTGCTACTCTGAAATGTGAAGATAGGAATTGCATATCCATTTGAAAATACTACCTGTGTGTTACCTGAATAAGTTGCTACTCTGAAATGTGAGGCTAGGAATTGCATATCCATTCGAAAATACTACCTGTGTGTTAGCTAATTTAATACGTGCACATCCCTTACAGACAGAGGTCATCAATAAGAAAAGTATTAGCTTAACACCCCCATACAAATCCTTAGTTACATCCCTACTAGCATGCTCCTCATATAGATGCCTGTGATACTCAGGATGCAAATGGTATGGGGTACATGGCTAGGTTTGTAAGAGCCCTAATGGTCATTAGCCTAGTAACAACCTTTGAACCTATGAAGTACACAAGTATTTCAGAGCAGTGCTGCCTCATTTCTTGTTTCTAAGAGAATCAATAGAATCACAAGGGATACACATCCAGATGAAGTAACAATTAAGAAAGCATGGTAAAACTAGTGATTACTCCTCATTTGTACAGCCACTCATGAACTGGCACTTGCTATGTTAGTTGGTTGACAAATGTATAAGACATAGGAGCTACACATAGATTGAAAAACATGTTTCTGTATGTGTTTATGTATGGAGGGATTCACAGGCATTCCACCTTTCCTGAATGTGTCTGGTCGGTCTAACCCACTCTGTTAAGAAACAGATGAAATACTTATTTTTTGCTTGTTGTTTGTTCTCTATTTTCTATGCTATGTTTTGCCTGTTGCCTGTAAGGCTCCACTTTAGCCTCTGGTCAGCACTAGAGGAATAATAATCTCTTTTATCATCTCCATTACTAATCCTGCCAAGCTGCCCTTGCTGTCTACAACTGCTATCGATAGACATATGTCTGACTCCATACCCTCTGCTTCCCTACGCCTTCTACTGTTTCATGTCTCAGGTTGTTACAGAAGCTCTTCTTTAGCAACTGCAGCTCCCTCTATACCTTTGGTGGTTTCTGGCTCAAAACATGAACATATCATGTAATTCATTAACAATGCATGTTACAGACCCTCATAATGATGCATTTTTATTGCAAATTTATGTAAGCTGATAATACTTATTGCAGACTCCATCCTGTCTCTCATATGACAAGCTCCTCTCACCTGCTGACAATCTCCTCCTCACATTGCTGTGAAAATGTTCCTTTTTTATCTTTGGGCAGTATACTTCATGGCAGAAGCCCATTGCAGTGCATCTTTGGATCTTTTGGAATCGGGACCATTGGGTAGAGCATAATTGTAAAACAGGAGTCAGTGAACTAGATGATCAAGTAAAATTTAACCAACACATTTCCTTTTTCCCCAGTGAGCACTACTGCATTCAGAAACGGAGAGATTCGCAGGACTTAATATGTACACACACACACACACACACACACAGACACACACACACACACATATATATATATATATATATATATATATATATATATATATATATATATATATATATTTTTTTTTTTTTCACAAAACTTTAAAAGTAACAGTTCTAGTTTGTTAGATTTTGAATATATGAGCTAGATGGTAATGAATTTATTAGTCTGTCTGTCTGTGTCTTTCGGCTTTTTATGGTTAGGGGTCGACACAGCAGAACTCCGGTCCGCTAATGATTGAGAGTTGATTTTTACGTGCCGAGTTACCAGCCCTGACGCACAACCTTCAACGAAGGTACGAGGGTGCTAAAATAATGTTTTCAACCAAAGAGAAAAAAAAAGATTACTTTAAATATTGTTTGCTATTCAAAAGCATTTAAATGCATAACTAACATATATCATTTGAAATTTGTAAATATGATTAAAAATGAATTCCATACTTAAGCTATTTTATTTAGAATGTTTTAACTGTTCTGAAACACTCATCCCTGCATTTCTTGCAGGATCTTGCACGTAATTACGGTTTTGTTCTGATCCAAAAACACTTTATGGTACATTAGCTGATACACTAAAAATTTACATATTTTTACTGAATCATCATACTTAGAATGTTAAATGCTAAAATATGAGTGTTGTTTTAAAATATCTGGGTCTATTTTTTCTAACAAAATGAAAGGATAAATATGATGCTTTTATTTTATTCAATCAGCCTTTATACCCTAATCGAATGATCTGCCCACTGATCAAGCACTGTGATAATAAGCTGCCGTAATGAGAAGACTCCCAGAGACCCTCAGAGGCTTCCTTTAAATCTCCCCTGGCACTGGATGTACAAACATGTGTTGGGATTCAAGTAAATTCAATTTTGTTTAATTCAGGACCACGTTTGTGAATTCTGATAGATGACTAGCTTTTGGTTAAGATTATTGTAATTAAAATGTACAATATTCTATAAAGTATTTTGTGACAGTTTTGAACTCATTTCTTAGTTACAACCCAAAGCTAATGTATTAGCAATATAATAAGCCATGCCTGCATAGAGCTAAGGATGCATTTTATTAATTCAGCATTTCCCTTTTATATAGAACACTATCATGACATAGTTTTACTTCATTTTTTATTTTAATGAGCATAATGTGCTACATTCTCAGAATGGTTTCATATATTGGAGAGCTGGTACTATGGTTAAATCAAAGCCATCTGCAGTATCTCATTCAATCTTCAGTGTTCCACTACACTGCCATAGGCATTATTATAAAAACATAGTGAGTCTACCTTATTCAGAATGTATCTCAGCATTTAGTAAATCCACAAAGGTCAATATCTGCAAACTGTCATTTGAGGTGTCTGCGATAGTTATACATCTTCATATATGGAATGTCTGTAAGTACACAAATACCATGTTCACATAAATAAATGCCTAGCCTAGGCATATTAAGTTAATTATTTTCTAAACCACTGAGGATTATACTTGGCAATTATGCTATCAGTGGAAATGGGTTGGCATTATCTGATTAATGATGGTACAGCTCCAGCCTCACACTGTCTCATGTTATTATGGATGTAGCATGTTTGACAGGATGGGAGTTACAGGAAACAGCAGAGAGCCTGGTGGTGATATGAAGTCCAATACCACAGTTAGATGGCCTCACTCCAGAATGTCTTTTATTTCCTTGTTAGGCTCATACTGTGTCACATTAATGTGTATTGCAGTTATTATCTAGCTTTTTTTGCTTTTTTTAAATGTTTCAACATTTCTGACATGAAATAGTCAACTTTTGTTTGCTGATATTTTTTCTGTATTCCTGCATTTTTGTACAGGCAATTTTATTTTAACAGTTTTCTTGTGCTGTTTGTATCCACAGCAGGGTTGGCCAACCCAGTGAGGTGAACGTTGATGCTATCTGATGGCCACTGTTGATATGACATCCCCTTTCAAATTTTGCCCATCAGGTGTCAAGTCATTATAGTATTAGCAATTGCTTTGTTTCTTATATTTGTTGTCCCCTTCCTGTATGATTGTGGATATGATGAGCATTTCTGACTTCATTTCAGATTAGTGTTATCTATTTTTTTTTCTTAATTTGGTCTATTTGTTGGAAGAGCGTGTGTGTGTGTGTGTGATATATTATATTTAGGCCCCTCCTCCCTAATTGAAAAAAAATGACATTATTTTACAATGTGTTTTGTTGTTTTCAGTTTTTAGATATAAGCCTTAATTGTAGCTGGATTTTTTAAAATTCTGTTCTTATATTTCTATATGAATACTTCTACTATCTAAATACTTCTTCCCAAAGATTTCAAAAGCACTCCAAACTGGAATATAAGCTCTCCAAGCTAATCTTGTATCTTATCAAACAACTAAACTGTTTTGGGGACATACACCCCAACCCTAGTCCCAACCCCCTACAAGACATAGCTAAAACCCCAAACATAATTCATCCAGGACTACTAAACCAACAAAGTAACACTTCCCTTCCCTTCTCCTTCTTAATATTAATGCAAGAAGCATCAGTAACAACGTACATGACCTGCATGCCCTAGTCTCCCACTATTCCCCTGATATTATACTACTAACAGAAACTTGTCTCAAACCCAGTAACAGCAGCAATGAAATTGTACCTCCCAAATACAACATTTTATGTAAAGACAGGATATCCAAAAGGGGTGGAGGGTTAGCCATATTATTTAAAGACCACCTAGTGATTGATAGTATACATATAAACATAAACAGAAATGCTAACAACCAACAATTTTAATTTTAAAAACACATTTAAGTAGTCACAATTAGTACCTGTTAGGCCAATCACCACTCACAGTGTATTAACCACTCACTTAATGTGTCTCTTAAAGACATCTAGCCCACTTAAAAATAATAAACATATATATGTGTATGTGTAACACTAATACATTGACACTAGTTTAAACTATTATCATCATAGCATAATAAACTACTAAACCATATTGTCAAGGGTAGTGCAATCAAAATTAACAATTCAAACTGTCATGCTCATATTATACTGACAAACTAGTAAAAATGTATTAAATACACTGTAATAAACAAATATACTTGATACAGTGTACTGATATGTTACACACTATACTTCGCCCTATGTAAAAATAAATAAATATATAGTACAGTAATTAAATAGTACTTAAAAAAATGTTTAAAATAATATTTAAGTATTTAAATACCAATAGTACCTATTATTAAAAAGTACGTTAAAGAAAACACAACATCAACGCCTAAGACTCCTTAGCTTGAGGATACTGCTAATTGAATGTTTCATTCAACCCAGGATAGTTGTAAGCATTTAATCTGATTTGCCAAGACAATTCTAACTCTTCCAGATGTAAGGGTGCTGGGCCACCCCTTACGTCTGTATTCACCTGGTCTATAACTGAGAATTTGAATGTATGGTCCGTGTAGGACTGAACATGTTTAGCTAAGGCATTATCTTGTTTATTCCTATTAATAGCATACTGATGTTCATAAATCCTTCACGGAGATTACGCTCCGTTTTACCTACATAAAATGCAGGACAGCTTTGACATGTTGCTATATAGACCACCATCTTCGAGTTACAGTTAAATCTTGATTTCAGTCTAATATGAAGACCATTCGCTGTTACCGAATACGTGTTATCTACAAATTTACAATAATTGCAGTTTTGACATTTGAACATTCCTGGAATTTTTGGTTGAACCTGTCGTTGTTGCTCAAGTAAATCCTTAAGGTTCCTACCACTTCTAAATGTTGCCCATGGTGTAGCACCCATTTTTACAAAAATGGAAGGATTAGTTCTAAATATACCCCAATTTTTCTTAATAATATCCAGACAAATATAACTATGTATATTAAATGTAGTAATGAAATTCACTTCCTTTTGTGTATTACTAATAGGGCTACATGTCATGTTGTCTTTGACATCTGAAGTAGAATTTAATAATTCAGTATTATTATTAAGTTTAACCCTTAAGAAAGGTTTATATATCCCGTTAGTTCTTTTGTACTGGACTTCTTTTATTAAATCGTCCAGTAACACTACCGGGTAACCTCTATGTAGAAAGATGGACTTCAATAGTTGACATTCTTCCACGAATTCCTGGTCATTGCTTACTATTCGTGCAGCTCTCACTAGTTGCCCTTTAACTATGGAACGCTTCTGGTAGTGAGGATGGCAACTTGAAAAATGTAAAAAAGAATTAGAAAAAGTGCTCTTCCTGTAAATGTTAGCAACATAACCACCTAAATCTATGTTCTTAGATAACCTAATGTCCAAATATGCTGTAACTTCTTTATTGAAGTTAACCGTGAATTGTAAAAATTGGGTTGACTCATTAAACATTTGAACTATAGAATTACTTATTTCAACATCACCTTTTAACAAGATAAAAATATCATCCAAATACCTTGTGTAATAAATAATCAAATCATTAATACTTGTGTTCTTAAAAACATATTCGGATTCCCAATGAGCCATGACTGAGTTCGCTATGCTTGCCCCACATGGGGAACCCATAGCTACTCCAATTTTTTGGAGATAAAATTTATCACCAAACATGACAAAGTTGTTATACAAAATAATTTCCAATAATTCTGTAACCAGTGTCACCTCACTAGCAGGAGCACCATGTTTCTTGAGCAACAGGTTTACCCATTCCATAGCTATATCCTGAGGTATACATGTATACAAGTCCCTCAGATCAAGGGGCTTGCCTCGTCCGTTGGACAGTATGGGAGTATCAGATTTACCGGAGATTCATAACGTTAATTTGATGAGTGATTTACCATCCCAACAACCTTGTTTTGCTAGTACTGTGCCTGCCATGGGTGAACTTGTTACATTGGGGTTGCCGGAGTTAAACAAATGGCTTTCTGAAGGTTTTACTTTCACCAAAGCTACATCTATGAACACGGAATCCCAGCCTCATGATAAAGGTAACAATTCTTTATTCTCAGACATAGTGGCAAAACTTAAACTTTTGGATAGCCACTTAGTGAAAATGAAAAAATTGCAACTCGAAATTGCATACTTTCGTGAATGTCTTTCACGGAAGATAGTGCCAAAAGGCTTAAGACATTATCAATTTCCTACAGGTTTGGTTGCTAATTCAATTTTTCATAAAGAATTGGTAGAGTTGTTTGACTGGCAAGGGTTTCAATTGTTGGAACTCATGGTTAAACATTACACTATTTGGGTTGATGAGCTTAACAAAAAGGTAGCAGAATTGGATATGAGCATTAAACTTGACGTTGATTTTTATAGGTATAAATATGAATACACTTGCATGTTTTCCAGCATTGACCAATATTTGGTTAAATTGAAAAGCAACAAGATGAAGAAAGTTGACTGCGATTGTAAAGCATATATGGAGGGGGTTGCATATCCAATCCCCTCACCGGCTCAAGTCTGGCATAGCAATTATTCAGTTTCTAATTTGTTGAATAATTCTAACAATGTCAGTGCGGAAAACAATCAATTTCAGTGCGAGAATGACAATACACCATCTTCAGCTACAAATTCAGTCAATTATGGGAACCAAAATGAGCAACAAGAACTAAGGAGGAGTGAAAGGTTATTTCATCTCCAGCATGACCAGAACAGTAATGCTCAGTTAAATCAGAATTCAAATTTTCAGTCAGCCAATTTCACAGGGGCCAGACCAAAACAGCAGAACAATTATCAGACGAAGAAATCACAGCAGAAATAGAACAAACAAAAAACTTAATAGTAGATCATGTTGATACAAGTTTTGTTTCTGATGTAACTTGTTTAGTGTCTCCAGATGATACTGTAGAATTTGTTTTGCCTGAGGTTGGTATAGGGCCCAAAGGCCCTAGTGGTCTAAGTGAATGCTTAACATCTAAGCCAATTGTTATTACCAATCATTCATGAGACTTTAAAGTATTTAATTTTTCATCTGCTGTTATGCCTTCAGACATAGTGGATTTTTTGTTTAAAGGTTACACGTATGTCCCTGAGCAAAAACTTAATTTAGTCAAAACTATCATTGACCTTAAAGTCTTCACTAGGAAGCTTAATTTTAATTTGATGATGGGTGGTGTAGTGAATGACTCAAATGTGAGCCAATTTCATACCTCAAGTACTTTTAACCCCTCCTTACATCCTCTACTACAAGTCTTTGAACAACTTTGTGAGTTAGACATTAGACAGAGCATTAATAAGGGGTTATTTGGACATTAGGTTATCTAAGAACATGGATTTAGGTGGTTATGGTGCTAACATTTACAGGAAGAGCACTTTTTCTAATTCTTTTTTACATTTTCAAGTTGCCATCCTCACTACCAGAAGCGTTCCATGGTTAAAGGGCAACTAGTGAGAGCTGCACGAATAGTAAGCAATGACCAGGAATTCATGGAAGAATGTCAGCTATTGAAGTCCATGTTTCTACATAGAGGTTACCCGATAGTGTTACTGGATGATTTAATAAAAGAAGTCCAGTACAAAAGAACTAATGGGATATATAAACCTTTATTAAGGGTTAAACTTAATAATAATACTGAATTATTAAATTCTACTTCAGATGTCAAAGACAACATGACATGTAACCCTATTAGTAATACACAAAAGGAAGTGAATTTCATTACTACATTTAATATACTTAGTTATATTTGTCTGGATATTATTAAGAAAAATTGGGGTATATTTAGAACTCATCCTTCCATTTTTGTAAAAATGGGTGCTACACCACGAGCAACATTTAGAAGGGGTAGGAACCTTAAGAATTTACTTGAGCAACAATGATGGGTTCAACCAAAAATTCCAGGAATGTTCAAATGTCAAAACTGCAATTATTGTAAATTTGTAGATAACACGTATTCAGTAACAGCGAATGGTCTTCATATTAGACTGAAATCAAGATTTAACTGTAATTCGAAGATGGTGGTCTATATAGCAACATGTCAAAGCTGTACTGCATTTTATGTAGATAAAACGGAGCATAAGCTCCGTGAAAGGATTTATGAACATCAATATGCTATTAATAGGAATAAACAAGATACTGCCTTAGCTAAACATGTTCAGTCCTACAGGGACCATAAATTCGAATTCTCAGTTATAGACCAGGTGAATACAGATGTAAGGGGTGGCCTAGCACCCTTACATCTGGAAGAGTTAGAATTGTCTTGGCAAATCAGATTAAATGCTTACAACTATCCTGGGTTGAATGAAACATTCAATTAGCAGTATCCTCAAGCTAAGGAGTCTTAGGCTTTGATGTTGTATTTTCTTTAACGTACTTTTTAATAATATGTACTATTGGTATTTAAATACTTAAAATATTATTTTAAACATTTTTTAAGTACTATTTAATTACTGTACTATATATTTATTTATTTTTACATAGGGCGAAGTATAGTGTGTAACATATCAGTAAACTGTATCAAGTATATTTGTTTATTACAGTGTATTTAATACATTTTTACTAGTTTGTCAGTATAATATGAGCATGACAGTTTGAATTGTTAATTTTGATTGCACTACCCTTGACAATATGGTTTAGTAGTTTATTATGCTATGATGATAATAGTTTAAACTAGTGTCAATGTATTAGTGTTACACATACACACACACACACATATATATATATATATATATATATATATATATATATATATTTATTATTTTTAAGTGGGCTAGATGTCTTTAAGAGAGACATTAAGTGAGTGGTTAATACACTGTGAGTGGTGATTGGCCTAATAGGTACTAATTGTGACTATTTAAATGTGTTTTTAAAATTAAAATTGTTTTCTGAGGAAGTTTGCTTATGGTAGCAAACGAAAAGTGCTTCAATTAATTAAATCTTTGCACTAACTTGTTGGATTCTGTGTTGTTGACTGCTTTTTCTTGATACATATAAACATACCCAACTTTGACAATATAGAAGTTATCTGCACTAGACTGACATTCAACCCCAAAAAACAAATTAATATCATAGGGGGCTATATCCTACCTGGGAACAATATTCTCACACTAGAAAATGTACTAGACTGGGTCTCTTCTTCCCTCCAACAGGAAACAATCATGATGGGTGACTTCAATGTTGATTGGCTCAACTTCACACATTAACCTAGATGGATTCACTCAGCTTATCATATAGGTTCATAGGTTCATAGGTTGGTACTAGGCTATCAGCCCTTGGGCCTAGACAAGCCTAGCCATAACAATTCCCTAGCTATTTCTTCCCACACTATTTGCTTCCCTGGACCCCTGTATTTACTTCCCTGGACCCCTGTAACCCATATAACCTACTAGGACTGACAAAACCTGCAACCGACAGTCTATCCTGGATTGGATCTTAGTCAACAACCCATCCCTGTCCACACAATCAAGCTACCTCCCCAATGGTCTGAGTGACCATCTGCATACCTTTCTGCTAAGAGCCCATACTCACCAAATCGACCAAACAACCTACTGTTTAATTAGAAGTAAAAAAAAAAACTTCAATCCAAACAGGTTCATCTCCAATCTGAATTGTTGTCATTTGGAATATCTCAGACAGCTTCCCCTTGAAGACACAGAAAATTATTTCAACACCACTTTCCTTGAGATACTAAACTCCCATGCTCCCTCTAAAACAATCAGAGTAAAATTTAACTATGTACCCTGGCTTACTAAAGAATGTAGATCCATACTCAAGGCTAGAGATAAGGCTTGGGAACAATTCAGCAAAAACAAAACCCATATAACAAACATTCCTAGAACTGTAAAAGAAAGCTAACAAATTAATAAACTCAGATAAAATCAACTAATACCATAACATCCAGAAAAACACCTTAATAACCCTCAGAAATTTTGGGCAGCAATTAACAACATACTCCTACCTGGCAAATCAGCTACACCTACCCCATCAACCAACAACTCTGATAGTATAGCAATCCAGTTTAATAAATACTTTACTGAAACCATTCAAACCCTAGTTAATTCTCAGTCTAACCCCAGTAACACTACCCCATCCACAACCTGTACTGCACTAACACCCAAAATAATAACATACTCTTTACATTCCATCCAGTGTCTAGCCATACCATAAAAAACTACTAAAAAACTAAAACCAACCACACTAGCTATTGATAACCTCCCAGCAGAATGTCTACAAATTGCAGCAGATGCTATAGCTTATCCAGTAGCTATACTCATAAATAGGTCACTATTCGAGACAATTGTTCCCAACATTTGGAAAATCTCCCACATTATACCTTTACACAAAGTGGGAACTAAACCAACCTAATTATAGGCCAGTTGCTATCCTATCTGCCTTATCTAAAATTCTAGAGAGGACTATACATAACTAATTATCAGCCTACCTCCACAAACATAGACTATTGTCAAACACTCAACATGGCTACCACCCTTCTCACAGCACTACTGCAGCCCTCTTGTCATTCACAAATACAGTGAACCACTATAGAAACAATGCACAGTTTGTACCTGCCACATTTTTAGATCTGTCCAAGCCCTTTGACATGGTCAATCATGACAAACTTAGCAACACCCTCTCCACCCTAAATCTCAGCAACTTCTCAATCACAATGATTTAATCGCTGCCTATCAGGGTGACAGCGGGCTGTCAAGTGGCAGCACCAACTTTCCCCTCTTCTCCCTGTTACCATAGGAGTTCCACAAGGCTCCATCCTGGGACCCTTACTTTTCTCTCTCTTCACTAACCAGCTCCACACCACCACTTCTCACACCACACTCATACAGTATGCAGATGACTACTGAATATGTACAGCCTCCTCCCTTTACGACCTCCACACCAAAACCCAAGAATCATTTCTATCCATTAAATCATGGCTCACCAATGCTCACCTCATACTAAACCCCAGCAAAACAAAGCTCCTTCTCTTCTGCCCATTTAAATCCACCACCTCATCTTCCCAACCTTTCACTATCCTATCCAAAAATAAAACTCCCTCCTGTTAAAGTTACTTTATATCACATTCCTGTCCCAGGTTGATATATTTTTCATCCTGCAGCTTGCATTTTTAAATGTTGCTTTTGCACGTTTATCAAGATGAAACATCATCCTTGTACCATCTGAAAAAGTGTTATAGTTGTGTTTTCAACTCTTCATCTGATGAGCTATCCAATTTTAGGTCACATACAAAAAGTAGATGGGATGTCTTGACACAATACTGATTTCCGGGAGCCAAACTGTAACCATAGTGTAATCTATTAAGTAGCAGCTTAGGTTAAGGGCAGGACAAAACACCAGCAGTGACAAAGAATCACCCTGGAATATCCCCTTTGACACTGTATAATGCTGTATACGGTAGAACATGTATAATGAAGTATTATGGTTCTCTGCTCTGTATTACAACATATGATAGTCGATCTCATTCAGTAATTCAGTTCAAACTGAGATGAGTAGGAGGATACGCTCGGGAAGCAAAGGGGTATATGGTGAAGCAGAGTGATGAGGCTGACAGAAAGGAGGTTAAATTGTGATGAGAGAAGAGGGAGGAGGTTGAGAAGGATAGAATAAAGACAGGGAAGGTGAGGTTACTGTGGCAGGGCAGAGAAGACAAATGCATTTATTCAGAAGAAAATGATTATTGAATAGTAATCGTCAGTGGAATGGATATTTGAGAACTATCTGAACAGGTGAAAGATTATTTTGTGAGTTCACTGGGGGAAGGTGCATCATTGAGATATGGATTCTGGGGAGCACACTGAGAAAAAATGCATGTTAGTGGTATATTCTAAATCTATGATTTTTATCAAACATTAGAGTTTCACACAAAAGTACTGACTTACATCTGTCATTACATGAAGGTATTTAACCTCTAAAAGTGTGTTTGAAGTCACTTGTTCTTCAGTTTGTGACTCTGTATTTTAATATTATTCGTGTCAGAATTTTTATACTTATTATGCGTCACTTACTGAAAATTATTAGTTAGCAGCACTATTTTCTCTCATTGATTAATATCAATATGAAAAAATCTTCTATGTTTTACTATAGCATTGCTCATTTCTTCCTTGAACCACAGGTACAGTGGATAATTTTACTTATTTGCTTGATTTTTAATGAGGTTCTAATGGTGTTAGTAACTATATTTGATAAGGTGGATTATGCCCAGATATCAAAAGAGGAATTACAAGAAAAATGCTGAATGTTGCAGTATAATCAGTTTTCAAAGTAGTCTTAAAACAATTAATCTCAAATCAGAAAAATATCCATCAGGTGTAATTTGAAAACACAGATGTACAGTTTGTCACTCATTGTTTAGGGTCAGCAATTTATAAACTTATGAACTAAAAGAAAATATAAAAAAGGAAATAGGAAACCCAGTAGCACAATCTGGGTGAGAGTTTCATGATGTATGGTAATTCCAAGGTTCCAGTAAGTAAACAGAAACAATAGGGATGTTAAAACCATTTAACTTATTTTACAATTTATGTCACTGAATTCACTGCATTAAAAACAGCATTTGACAAACATAATTGTCATACTGAAAAAGCTTTCTTACATGACTTCAATTTTTTTTAACTTTTTCTGCCTACTGATTGCCAGCCATTAACCTCCCTCTTGCACAACTTCCCCTTTCATTCCCCTTCCACTAGGGATGAAAGCCATCTGAGGAGGAGCCATTCTAGAAGTCCTATGCCTATGACACAAGCCCAGGAGCATGCTATAAGATTTAGCATGCGCTAGACAATCAGCAAGATATGTCACTCATTTCTGCAGCTGACGTAACCCGTCAGGACTGCCCTATCCCCAAGGTCATAGCTCCCATGTGGTATCTATTCTCCACTGGGGACTCTGCCATGGGACTGCATACCCTAAGCATGTGCCCCCACAACCTCTCCCCCAAAGATATATAAGACAGACATGCTGCATTACTTCTCTCTTCCCTGTGCTCAATCCAGCAAGTGCCTCAGTTTGTTAAATAACCCTGAACTTGGATTGCAAAGGTTCTGCTTAGGGCTTTATACATCTACACTAATGGAAATGGCTTGACTTCCATTTTTAACTTAAGGCAATGTGAGATCTTGGTCCAGTCCAGTAAGAATATCTTTGGTCAGTTTCAGAGAAGTGGTGGGAAGGAACTTGGTCACACTTAGGATTTAAAATGCATCCACTACTGTGTCCTCACATAGCTTCTTATCTGCTCTTCTTCTTAAACTTCATCTTGCCTATTGCAAACATTTTATCTCCCCTAAATGATACAACACCTAAAATGAGTTCACAAGGAAAATCTAGGATTAACTCCTTCATTATAATTATATTGTTCTGTTTATACTGCTCCAATGAAAAATGGAGTTATATAACAAAGACATTATTATTTTATGTGTAGAAAACTTGTGGGAAAGAGACTTGTGCATACCTATATGCACACTATATGTACACTAACAAAGTTACATACACGCATGTGCACATATACATGCATACGCTAACCCACGCTCTCACACACACACACACACACACACACACACACGCACGCACGCACGCACGCACACACACACACACACACACACGCACGCACGCACGCACGCACACACACACACACACACACACACACACATACACACACACACACAAACACACGTTACATAAAATGATACTGTCTTGCCTTTCTCTGATTTTTCTATGGCATTTATTCACAATCCAACAGCTATATACATAAAGAGGGAACATAGAAGGGACTTCAGACTGCTAAGACAATAAATATTATGATAGCGTTAGTAGTATAATTGTTGAAAATGCTGTATTAGTCTAGACCCAGATAACATCTCCACTAAGAGTTTTCCTGAATCCTGAAAGAAGTGGTTTTTTTTTTTTTCTGGAAGGCAGCGAGGTCTGTGGTACTTCTTGGACCAGATTCCAAAAGAGTTGCTCTCAGTATATGTCTGCCCTGATTCCAAAAGACCTGCTCTCAGTGTAAGTGACTTACTTTGGTGTAAAGCTTATCTATAAACATGCTTACTACTTGGACCAGATTCCGAAACACCTGGTCTCAGTCTGCTCTCATTGTAAGTGGTCACTTACACTGAGAGCAAGTCTTTTGAAATCAGGGTCCTTATCTCTTTAGATAACAAATGCAGATGTGCAAATAAGATAATTATTTTGTTTGTTTCTTTTCCTAGTACTTTGCACACAAGAAATGTTAAGAGCAGGCTGGTTAAATTGCAAAAAGGGGATTACTGAGCAAGACAGAGTTAAATGTCAAACAGATGCAACATTTTTGAACATAAAATAAATGTGCCTCTCAGAAAATAAATAACTGAAAAAGAGAAATATTGGAAAAAATACTAAGCATAAAGAAAAGTTTTGTTCAGTGCTGACAGAGGTTTCTTTAGTGTAGGATGTCTTGGCATTCTCTTCATCTTCCCTTTATTAGGGACTTTTCCAAGTTGAATTAAACTGTATAACAATACCTGACAGTACTATTAATCTTACACTCAGTTGTATTAATACAGCTCTGGGCAATTTCTGTTGCATCAGTTTGCAAGGGTTTTTTTTCTTCAGTTTTGAGACTGTTGTATTACTTTAGTGTGTACATAAAAAAAAATAAAACTGTTATTTTATGTGATCTGGGCTCATATGTATTTCTCATCTTCAGATTTTTCTCTGAGAGACAGCCATATATGACCTTTCTAACATTCTCCAAGTATGTTTTACACAGCTATGGAACTATATAAGCTCTTCTTATCTGCAGATAGTTCTGTCATGAATCCTTAAACCCTGGGGATATAGTCAACCACACATCAGGTATAGCCGGTGTACAGTTTTGGTCCAGTTACACTGTAAAATGACTGTAGCCTGTTATAAACCCATAAGACATTAAAAGTAAATCGACTTGGTCTGACAATGTTGCTAGAAATGTGAAGCATGTCTAAAACACATGCCCCCATTTTCTTTAGTTTCCCTGTCAAGTGAATTTTCAAATCCAGCATTTAGATGGTGTCCTTTTATGCTTGGGATAGTGTTGTATGTTCCACTCTCTGGTTCATAATTTTTACAGATAAACAGATATTCAAAAACACCAGGATACCCTGATGTGATCCTCTTCCAATTTGTATTAATTCCAATGGGAATGGAAGAATAGCTAGGGGTAACAGTTATCCCAAAATCGAATAAAAAAAGAGTATACTGCATTTTAGTGACTCAGGCACTGATTTGTTAATCAGATAACATCACTGAAAAGTCAATTAAAAGTTTAGAAAAAGGGACAATTAAAGCAGGGCTTGAAATTAGGAATAGCAGCAAAATGTGCTAAAAATATGTCTCCCTTGCACCTTGCAAGACACAATCACAAAAGGGCTACACTATACACGTATGTCTTTTTCCATAAAAGACATACATATATAAACTTTTGACTGTGAACAAAAGATACTTTTGACTTCTTGGAATACTTCACTTTCTCATATTGCTTTATAACAGCAAGACGTTTGTGAATTGAGTCATTGTCATTTTATAAAACAGCTGCAGCATGATTTTGCTTTTTACGTTTTATTTTATGTTACTAGGGCATTAAGAGTATCATCGACATAATCAGTATTCGGAACAATATTATCAATCTTAAATATTACATGAGAGGCAAATTACAAAAAAAATATTACAAACTATTCTATTTACAGTATGTTGACATCTTCCTACATTTTATTAATGGGAGAACATGCATTTCAAATCAGAGTATAACAATTCACAAAACAATTGTTTGCCTTGTACAAGTGCATGAAGAAACTGTGAGGAAAGGGACTGTGCAGTAAAGTTTATATACAGATTTTAGTGAGCATTGTATAAACAGTGGCCTTAATGAAGTTTAAGAGGACTGCAGTTAGAAAAACTAGGGAACATATAATTCAACGGATATTTATTTAGACTGAGTAATCAGACATCTACCTACCGGCACCACGGAGTAAGTCATTACTGTGAGGGTCTCCTCATTTTCAGCCCTGATATGAGAGTCTCTGAGTTCATGACTCCTTTTATTTCTGAATGCCTGTGGCTGTTCATATTCCTCTAGTATACCCTGTTTTAATTCTGAGACAAATTCAATAATGGATCTTTCAGAAAACTGATCCAAGCGAGTTTCCAGGTCATTTAGATATGAGCTCAAAGTCTTCCACTGCAAGATCAGATAGAGCAGTCCGGCACAGTTCAACAGAATCACTAGAATGACTCCAGAAATAAAAGCTTGATGTTTGCATGAGTTATCCTTTCTTGATTTCATGATAATTTCATTAATTAAGCATTAGTTAAGCAGGACCTGACACCAGATCAGTGTTATTATTCCCCAAGTTACAGCTAGCAGCTTGTAAAGGCAGTAATTAGCTCTGTGTGACTTCTGGAGAGCTCCTCAGTGTGCGCCTGTAGAGTAAAGTCAGCATCACAGACTGTAGCTTGTTTTGCTTCTGTCCTGCATGCCTGCTTTATATGTGATGATACGCTGTGGGTTGTTCAGAAAACATCATTCACAATTCCCATTCATGCAAAAGTTAATGATGTGGAAGGCAGTGGCGTGTGCCTTAGGATACAACTGAAGAATCACATACGGGATAGGGCTGCAAATAATTTTCCGTGTAACCTAGTTAGTTTTTCTTTGAGTATCTGTGTACTATCATTTACAGGGCATCCTATACAGAAAAATAAACATATTTTGCCTATGCTGTCTGAGATTATTATGAAACTATATGAATGATAAACATTGAAACAAGTAATTTGCTAAACTATCCTCTGACTTCACTTACTATGGACTAATGTCATCTAAATGTAGCTAAGAATAAATTTAAGGACAAAGAGGAAATGGAATGAACACACACACACACACACATCCATCCTCAACCCCGTTTCCCATTTTGCACATAGGGTCGGGATGTTACTTCTACAGTGACAATCATCTTGAGCCAAGGTTTACACTGCCAGGTGGCTAGTCCTGCTGCGGTAGTTCATTTGCACCACTGACTTACAAACACACTCTCAAGTACAGCCAGTTTAGAGTGTCCAATCCACCTACTGCATGTCATTGGAATGTGGGAGGAAACAGGAGGACATCTATGTGACCACAGGGAGAACATGCACACTCTGCACAGAAGGCATCCCAGCCAAGAATTGAACCTCTTGCTGTGAGGCGACAATGCTAACCACTGCACCACCGCAACCACCCTAGCACATATATGCATAGGAGGTGTGTGTATATGTATACCTGTCTATCTGTATATGTACATATAGAAGTGCTTATAATAAGCAAAAGTCTCAACTGTTAATGTCTGTTTTGTCGACACATTTATCAACAAAACAGGTGGATGATAGTGTGAGAGCAACAGTCCCTGGGGTTGGAAAAGATGCCCCTTCCAAGGAATTGTAAAATCGTGGCATTAGTATATATAATTAGCAGGTGGTGTGTGGGGGCTTTAGGGGGGCTTACCCTTCTGCAAAAAAAAAAACAGCTTTTTTTTTTTTTGTGTGTGTGGTGAGATGTTATGCATCAGAGCATATGCATTAGGATGTTGATTTTCTTTTTGACTTTTGGCAGTAGATGTTTTTAGTGTCACATTACAAAGTTTATACTAACTTCAGTACATCCTTACTCACACACACACACACACACACACACACACACACACTCATGCATACATAATAGTATCATCAGTAGACACACCAGAATTTTTTTGAAAAAGTAGTTTTATTCAGATGAATAGAACAATGGACTAATTAAAAAAAAAATAGAAAACAAAAGGTAGAGATATACAGAAAATTAAACAGCAACCCATTGGTATAGTTTTTATGGTTTACTGTCAAAATTGCGAAAGACAAAACAATTTCTGTTCACAATTTCGAAGTGAACCATTGAAACCGGAATCTTAACTGCATTACAATGTCGACTTAGCTGATCAACTCAGCAGAGTTGACATTGTTTTCAAAAATATCACGTGATATCCATATGGGAGCTCATGTATATTAAACTCTTATACAACGTATCATGTTTTTGCAGGGGGGACAAGCCCACCTATGCCCCCCTGTGGGGGGCTGTGCCCCCCACACCTGCTGCTAACAATATATTCCAACTCTGAGATTGTACTACAGTGGGGATATGGATGAATTTCCAAACTTCACTGTAAATGCGATCTCCATACAATTTGTCAAACACACATGTGAATGCACTACTGCATTCTCATAAGTGTGTTTGACTTTGTAATACACTTAACCTCTTGTGAACAACAATCTGACTTTCGGCATAATGCGTGCTGTCAGATTGCATTTCACACAAATGATAGTAACCAGTTTTTACTACAGGAAAATATTGCAATTCATAGGCTGCTTCTACAACAGCAGTTAAGGTAGAAGTGCAAGTTTCAGAGCTGACAGTCTTAAACTCTCCTTAGAAATTAGTGGTACTCAAACAATAAAATGTCTTTAATGCAATTACATGCAACAGACTCTTTTGCCTATTCTGACCAGGATGCCTTCTGGTGGAAGATAAAGGTTTTTATTAGTACCTCTCAGGTTAAGCAGTCCAAATCTTTTGCCAGCTGTTCTTCAATTAACAACTCTTGGCTGCTGCTCTTAGGAATTTCACTGGCAGTAGCAGACTACCACCAGGACTTGGGTCTAGGAGAAGGCCGATCTGACCTTTCTGTCTCTCCTTCCAAAAAATACTCCCAATTCCTCTAGACTTTTGAACTATTCAGTCATAAAAGGCACAGCTTTGGAGAAAACGAAGTAAACGGAACCAACAAGCAACTAGTAACGGACCAAAAAAGCACAGGAAAACTGTAGAGAATGCCACCAAACACTCACGAATTGCTAGTTACAAATGTAGATTACATTCAAAGTCCAACAGTCTTGGTAATAAGGTAGTTGTCGTCGGTTCCAATACCAAACAGAAAAAAGCCAGTGGAAAAAGTCAAAAATGCTTTAATTTAATAGACCACAATGAAAACGCCTGGTGAGTCCCAGGCTTTATCAAGTTACAAATATAATGTGGCCATCCCCTTTATTTATATCCTGGGAAAGGCCAGTCAATTAATTAATTAACCATTTCAAACCTTAACAAGAAAAACATTTTGTAATATCTTAGGTTATTAAAATAAATATACCATATTTAAAATATAATATAATATATAAAATGCGCAAGAATAAATGATCTACATAGATTATATACTGGTTAATAAATAATAAAAACATATGTATCTGAATTATGCTGAACAGGAAGGACATGTTTCTTGTAGACTAAGTGGAAAATATTGGTTGAGTTATGGTCTATTATATTCTAATATATGATTTTTAAATGTTTTTCATGCAATTTTTTGACAAGACAATGTCTTATTGATCAGTTAACTAATCTAACACTGTGAGTAGTAGAGTTTTTTAACTGATACACATTTAATATAAATGTTATAGGCAGGTACTATGATGCATAATTCAGATACATATGTTTTTATTATTTATTAACCAGTATATAATCTATGTAGATCATTTATTCTTGCGCATTTTATATATTATATTATATTTTAAATATGGTATATTTATTTTAATAACCTAAGATATTACAAAATGTTTTTCTTGTTAAGGTTTGAAATGGTTAATTAATTAATTGACTGGCCTATCCCAGGATATAAATAAAGGGGATGGCCACATTATATTTGTAACTTGATAAAGCCTGGGACTCACCAGGCGAAAGCGCTCGTTTTCATTGTGGTCTATTAAATTAAAGCATTTTTGACTTTTTCCACTGGCTTTTTTCTGTTTGGTATTGGAACCGACGACAACTACCTGATTACTAAGACTGTTGGACTTTGAATGTAATCTACATTTGTAACTAGCAATTCGTGAGTGTTTGGTGGCATTCTCTACAGTTTTCCTGTGCTTTTTTGGTCCGTTACTAACAGCTTTGGAGAAGCTTTCCATTACTTGGACTCCAAATATCCCACATTAAAGGGACCCGGCATTATTCCTTGCTTCTGTACATTCCGTCATACATAAAAACTCCTGTTCCCAGCTGTCAGGCATGCCATGTGACTTTAATTACAGCACTGGCTTGCTAGATGTCCCTACTTATGCCTTTCCACATTGTCTGTTAGACATTTTCTTAGTGGAACCATCACACTCTGTTACAGAAAACCCCTACTCCAGGCTTGAAACCACTAGCTTCTAACCTGCAATAAAACATGTGAGCCCAAAACAGACCATCCACATTGTGATGATAAACACCAGGATGAAATTGGATTGGGAAGCGGAATGGATTAAGTGCTATGGCCTTCCAGAAGAGCTTGTTTTCACCTTCCTTCTGTTGATGAAGCCATTGAAGTTGTGCATGATATGTAACTAAGGTGAATTCTCTGCTTAACAGATACATCATAAGGACCATGAGGCCTATTTTAAAGTTAGACATTCCCTTTCAATTTTGGGCTATCTGGTCATGGCTTTATTCAACTTTCTGCTGAGATAGTAGACTGGATATTCTTCCTTTCCTAAATTTGGGATGATCATTGCCTATAAACAAAACTCTAAGTCATCCGTGTTTGGAAAACTCAAGGGGACATCAGTACTGGTCCAGCACAAGCATTTCTCACCAATGTAATGACAGTCTTAAAGGGAGTTCATCTTCCCCTCACATCCTTTTCACTCTATATAACAGCCCTGATCCTGGCTACATAGCACAGAGGGATGGAGTCCTGACTGCGACTCATGTGACCAGGGTTTATTTAAGTGCTCTACCACTGCAGAAGCCAGGCTGGGAAGAAGAGGATTGAAGGGACATGACCCACTCACTTCTGCTGTGAATGTGGGAAGGGTTACATGTACTTAGGCACACAGTGAGCAGGTGCAATTTCCCCAGAAGTGACCAGGGAAACCTGTACCTCCCATGCTTCAGAGGTGGAGCAGGACTGCAAGAAGGGAAGCATACCCTTGAGAAGTGATGGAATGGCCTTTACAGTTGGCCTACCACACAACTCCTCTCTCCCCATGCTGAGTGCATGCAGGGAGGTTAGGGGAGGAAACATGAAAAAAGCATGAGACACCCACCAATGACTCTCTGAATAATGGCCCCTCCTGGTTAACTATCATCCTGGTAATGGAGAATGAATGGGATAATTGTTTGGGAAGATGCTGATGATCTACAGCCAGTGAGAGCAAAGTGAACATAAAATATATCCATCCACACTGTATAGCGCTTACTCCATAGCATTTCAAAGGGAAAAAAATCCTGTAAAGGTTTGAAATACCTCTTAGACAAAAAATAAATAAATAAATAAATAAATAAATAGTGCAACAGCTGGTCCTAAGTTTCCCATATTTCTCAATAGCCTGTCTTAACACAGATTTTATGGACTTATCAAACTATACAGCCAAACCATTCATAATTAATAGTGACAGAGTGAGGTTTTTAACTTTTCACATGAAAGTTTTGCAACATGACACAAACTTTTGGACATAAAAGATGTGACCCAGTCCATGAAAATCTCCTTTTTTGTCCCTACGTCTGGGGATAATAGTACCATTTCTTTTGAAATTGATTTGGAGTTGGCCTTTCCAAGAGAAATAGCCTCAGGAAACCTAATAGCATAATTCTTCACTAACAATATTTACTAATGTCCATTGCTGGAACTAACTAAGTTCTTTCAAATGCAAGTTTTAGCTATAGGCATAGCGATTAAGGGTTTCCTGAATTCCAGGTTTGAGGCTATTGTTTGGCATTCAGGATAAATTACAAAGTACGTTTCTATCTCTTTTAGGACAGCTAGGCAATAGAACCAGACTAGAATTCTTGATTTAGTCTTATCAATGGGCATATTACCCCCTTCTCATGACTGTTATCACTTTCATGACTATTTATCTAAACAAGTTTGCTACTAATAGCTGTCATACAATGTTGTTTCTCTCTCTCTCACTTAGAATATCCTATATGCAATGCCATTTTACTGTTTTATATCTCAAAGTTTGGGTAACAGGGTAGCAGCTCAGAGCAGTACTCCCCCACTACCTCAGATATGTTTGCACTAGTATGGCTCAGTATCTCATCCTCCATTTGGGCTGTTGTAAAATGTTAACAACTTACTTGTAACCTGGACAGAATAGAATCCCCTTCACTTTTGTGTCTTGAGAGGTAGAAGGCTCTGCTTCCTTCCATACTAAGGCAGGTTTAGGAATATTTATGTTGCATTCTTTTTCAAGGAAAGATAACTTATTCCAGTGCTCTAAAGAAGTATCTTTACTGTCTCCTTGATCCAAAACCACATCCACTCTTTGGGTTTCTTCACTTTATATGACTCTTTAGTTTTACCCTATTTTTGTGTTCTTGTGATCTTGTTTTCTCCATAGATACCCTGCCTCGCTGTATCCTTACTGGGGGGTCTCTGTAATACAGGGGACCGCTTATCTCTCTAGACAAAGTTGTTCATATTTTATTCAACTCAGGACCTTTCATCATCATGATCCTGGTCTTATATAAACCCTGCAATTACAAATCTGTAGATTTTGTTGGTGGTATCTGTATCTTCCAAATTAATGAACTATTCTGGTTTTATTCCTACAATGGGACTTGTGCTGGGTCCCTCAGCATTATCTTCCTCCTACAGTTTTAACAGTTTATTACAAAAACAGAAAATCTTTCCCTGTTATTATATCATGAAAAGGGCATCGTGGCTACTGGGTTCAGTACTTTTCCAAATTAATTTGTATCTCTAACTGTGTAATGCAGTTCCTTCCCCATGCATTCAACCTATCTCAATTAACTTTGATGAGTAGGCTTTCTTCTTGCAGATTTAATAAGCTTTCACTAAGGTAATCAAACTAATACAATCTAATAGCCCCTGTAGTTCTTGCTCATGTATTTTAAGTAATATTTTACAAATTTTGCAGTAGTGTAATAAAAAATACAGTTTTGACAGCCTGTTCATAACATAATTGCTTTCCATAGCCTCTTTGTGCCCTTCCCAAGAAACTTTACTTACCTGTACAAGAGTCTCTAACTTCTTTTCCTTGCAATACTTGACAATAAACCCTCCTTTGCCACAATTAAAGTATATAATAGAAGGCATGTCTCCCCCATAAGATGTGCTACCAAAAAGTGAACTCATCTAAGACAATCTCAGGCTTTCTGTTTGTTGATTCTTTAAAACAAATTCTAAACATGCCTTGAGGTCATAATCACCTCTAACTGACTTGAGAAGAGGTGTATGCATTGGCTGGACTATTCCAACTACAGCTACTATTACCTTGACAATTGTAGCTATTGTTTGTGGCAGCTGCTCCATGGTGGTCATCCTGTAGCCTTCAAACCCCTCTGCTAGAACGCCATCTTTAGATTAGCCCATAGAATGTTTTAGGAACTTTTACAGCAGTACATTTCTAGGGGAAAACATTATTTTACTTTGTCACAGGGAATTGCAACTCACTATTTGCTAGCAACTGGTAGAAATGGAACTTATAATAGATGTCAGAAGTTTAAGCTTCTCACTACATCCAGAATTCCCAAGCAGGAAAACACACTTGAGATTTTCTGAAAAGAATAGGTTTATTCAGATGAACATAAGAATAGACTAACATTGTCAAAACATGAAGCAAATGGTAGTGACAAGTGGAAAATATAAAACAGCAACTCAAAATAGTTTTTGCTGGAGGAAAATAGTCCATTTCATTGTCTGCTTCTTGACAGTGTTTAGTTAAGGTACAAATATATTTTTTCAGGACTGCCAGTTTTAAATGCCTATTATAAATTAGGGTTACAAGGACTATAAAGTGTTTTTCATGATTTGACATAGCAAGCAGTTCAACATTTCTTTTCATCAGGACTTCCACTGTTGGAAATATTAAGCCTTTTTTAGTACCTTTCCAGTTAAAAAAATTCCCTGTAATATAATCCATTTTACTGATGTTTCTCCCATTAAACAACTTCCGATCTCAGCCACCAGGACTATCACTGACAGTGATAAGCTACAACCAGAATGTGTGTCTCACTGCCAACTGGTCCAGTTTCATATTGGCCTGAATTTGTCCATTAACAGACTTAAAAAGAAAAAAAGTCATGGGCATTCAGACCTGCCATATAGCTGAAACACCCGATGTCTTCAAGGGGTCATTTGCATATATCTGATTATCCTCTTTTAAAGAGGTTTTAAGGACTCACACAGTGAAAACTCTAGCCTGGCTAGGATTTTTTGTATTTTTTTACTAATTGGCCTTAAAAGATACAGATTTATAGCAGAAGTCCAACAGTGAATCCCCATTTCTTGCATCTGTACATCATGTCATATATAAAAAGCCACATCCCCTTCTGCCAGATACTCCACTTAGCTGTAATTACAATGCTGGCTTACAGAGTGCCTCTAACCTATGACTATTCAGTCTAGCTGTGGGACATGTTCCCAGTGGGACTGTTGTGCTATGTTACAATATATAATTATACAGTGGTATCCACACCAGTTTTGAATACTAGTGGGGAGCAGCGGGGAAAACCCCAGACAGAACCCATGTTGTACAGTAGAGGATGTATTATTGACAGCAGTTTTACAGACAAGAAATTGGAAGTCACATGAAGGGTAAATCAGCTGTATATTAGGCCTGATCTCAGTACGCTTGTCAGGTACACATCTCAAACCCTAGACAAATTTCTGAGGAGCACTCCCCAGCAATGCTTGAGTGGAATAACATGTCTTTGTAAGAGATGATCTGCTACCCTGAGAAGGAACGTTGGGTGAAGCCTGTTGCACCTGTGGAGTTTACTTTACCTGTGTGGAAAGTTGTTGAGAGTCTTCTATACCCAAAGAACCGTTACTATTTGAGCTGTCAAGGTGATAAAGGGAAATACATGTAAGCAACTTTGAAACACTCTTTATGAGCACTTTGTTGCATAAGAAGGAGGACATTCTAAACTGTAAAACACAAAGCTGTAAGTATTACTTAAGAACTTAATTTTTAAGTGTTTTATTTCATCCATGAAAAGAAAATTTTTTTCACCCTCCCTTGTAAATGAACCCATGCTCTATCTTAAAGTCAATAAAAGTGTTTTTGTAACTACTTCTGTACTGAAACACTACATCTGGTGGAATAATGCAGTTTTCAATTCCTACCATTAATTAAATATAAAGGACTAGTATTTGTGCTGCAGAATGATATGAACAATGTTTGCTATGTGCTGTGGACTGTGGAGAAAGGACTATACACTCCCCATTGACTGAAGAAATGAGCTTTGCATTGCCTTAATTTTGGTCTGCATTGGATAGTTTGTCATTTGACACTGAAACAAGAAGGATCCTAACATGACTGATAGATACAATGACATGTTCTCTTATCTAGGGCCTGGACAGGGAAGTTAACTTCTTCTTTTGGCTGTTCCCGGTTAGGGATTGCCACAGCAGATCACCTGTCTGCTCATGATTGGCAGTGGAGTTTTATGGTGTTGGGTTGCCAGCCGTTTCCACAGAAGGCACACACATGCACGCACTCATGCCTAGGGCCAATTTAGAGTGTCCAATCCACCTACAACATGTCTTTGGGATGAAACCGGAGCACCCGTAGGGAACCCACACAACAACAGGAAGGACATGCAAACTCCGCACAGAAGGCACCCCAGCTAAGGATCGAACCGGAGAGCCTCTTGCTGTGAGGCGGCAACACTAACTGCTGCACCACCACAGCCGCCCATGGACAGTGAAGTTAACTGGTGTCTAGAAAACCTTGATAATAACTGGTGTCTAGAAAACCTTGATAATAACTGGTGTCTAGAAAACCTTGATAATAACAGACTGCAGGGCGCATTGAAATTCTGTTATAGGTGAACTGTTAAAATCCTGCAAAATGATGCTGATACAGTATTACTTGGAATTTTTCAGCAAATCTGGAAAACACAACAGTGACCATCAGAATGGAAAAAGTCATTTTTTATTTCAGTCCCAACAAAAACGGCAATGCTAAAGAAAGGCTCGAATAATCAAACAAATGCATTTGCTTCACATGCTAGAAATTTAATAAAGTTCTATCTGCAATATTCGGACCAAGAGCTGCCAGATTTACAATTTTAGAAAGGGCATCAGAGATCAAATTGTCAACATCTGCCGAATAATAGGAAAGCAAGGGAGTTCAAGAAAAGTACTTACTTCTGATTTATTGACTTCTCTAAAGTCTCTGACTGTATGGGGTATGGGCCATAACAAAATATTATAAATTCTTAGAGGAATGGAGATGCTGGTCCCCTTATTTCGCTCCAGAGAAATCTATATGCAGAGGAAGCAACTCTTCTAACCGAATATGGAATAACTAATTGGTTCAAGACTGGAAAAGGCAAAAATGCAGTGTGTAAATAGTACCCCTCCTTATTTACTTTGCATACTAAATACGTTATGTAAAATGTTGTATCCTACTAATTCAGACACTGGAAATCATACGTTAGAATCAGCATTACCAGGAGAAATGTTAACATCCTTAGGTATGCAGATGATACTACTGTGATGGTTGAAAGTATGGAAGAGCCTGCTGAGGGAGGTGTAAGTAGAAAGTGTAAAAGCTGGCTTTATGCATAATATAAAAAAATAATAATAAAATAGTAATAAAATAAAAATATATCACCTGTCCTTATCCTTTGCAGATAGATGTGGAAGAAGTGGAAGTAATTTCATATTATATTTTCTGGGTCTCAAAAAATCTCTGCAGATAGTTAAATGCAGCCATGAAATTAAAAAGACAATAGCTTATTGGAGGGAAATTTATGACAAATCTAGATACTGTTTTAAAGATCAAAAACATCACAGTTTCAACAAAGGTACATATAATAAAGTTATATTTTTCCTAATAGTAACATATGTCTATGAGAGTTGGACTGTAAGTAAAGCTGTGTATTGGAAAATCAATGCTTTTTATCTGTGGTGTTAAAAAAAAACTTTTGAGAATTCCATTAACTGCAAGAAAATCAAATCAGTTAAAATTTAAGGAAATAAACCTAAATTGCTCACGAATAAGAAAGACAATAAAACTAAAGTTTGTATACTTTGTCCATATTATGCAAAAACAAGATTCACTAGAGAAAACACTGTTACAAGAAAAAAATGAAGGTTAATGAAGAGAAGAGTCAGATGTTTAAATATATAGACAGCTTTAATATGTTTAAATATATAGACAGCTTTACTGCACATTTCAAGAGTCCTTCACTATGACGAACTCTCCTCATTTTGAGTTCCTTGTGTTTTCACACTGAAAGGGTATGTCACATATTTAGTGCTATTTTTTTTTAAATGATACATATGGTAAATAATATTGAATCATATTATATTTTGTAAGTATAAATTAACGCATTTTAATGATCTTGTGAATTTTCTAGCTGAAGTTGTAAGGAAGTTGTTAATAAGTGTTCCACATTTTGTCCATTGGCTCCACATTATGAGAAGCAGTGTTCCACAATTTGTCTTTTTGATCTACATTATGAAAAGTTGTGTTCCATATTTTGCCTATTGGTTCCACATTATAAGAAGCAGTGTTCCACAATTTGTCTTTTTCATCTACATTATGAGAAATTGTGTTCCATATTTTGTCTACTTGTTCCACCTTATGAGAAGCAGTGTTCCACAATTTAGATATAAAAGGCTGAGCACTGTACATTGCTAAGTAAAGAATATTAATTTTCTAGAACTTAAAAAAGCAGTTGCTAACTAATAAGCCTAGTAAGTTAATGTCCTTGAGATAACAAAGAGTCATACTTAAATAAATAACATTTTACTCTGTACTGTCTTATGTGCATCAGATGGTGCAGTAGGTGTATATACCTATTGCTTCTTAGGTACACTGTGCTGTGAACAATGCTTATTATACAATGACTGGCCATTAACATCCAAAAATGAGCACACTGATTGGTCAGCCCAACAAGTGTGCCTGTTGTAAATCGAGCATATACCAATAGAAAAAAGTCCGTTCACCCAGACTGTCTTCTGTTAATATATGGTATAACTTTTTTTAGTTTTCTTGACCATAAAAAAAACAAATAAAAATAAAAAATGTGAAATCTGGACAGTCCAGAGCTAAAAGAGAGGCAGTATGGAGAAAATACTAGGAAAATCAGGTACATTATTCAGAACTAAAGAAATGTTCCTGATTTTTCCTTGTCTCTCTCTTACCTCTAAAGTGTCCGAATTTCAACGTTTATTAACAAAACAAAACAAAAAAGGAGCAGTGGAGATCTTCCTTTCTCTGTTGCTTCCTTTCCAAAGCACTGATGGACTACTTAAGCATGAGAGTGAAAGTCCCATATGCATGCACAGTATATCAAGAAAGCCCTCAGATACATAAACAAAGTGGAAGAACACCACGCCACCATTATACAAGGACATTATTTAAGAAAAGTAAGTACTTTTTTTTTTCTTAAATAATGTCATTGTATAATAGCAATAAGCCATGGTTAGGTGTGGGTAATACTGATTTACCCATGGCAAATGGCATGGCTTTGCCCTCGTAACCAAACCACATGAACACTGGGTAAATCCAGCATCACCCACACCCAATCAGTTATTGCTATATTATACAATGACCCCTCATTAATATTCCAAAACGTGCACACTGATTGGTCAGCGTGCATGTTGTAAATCAGACTTATACTAATGGAAAAAGGTCCAGTCGCCCGGACTTTTTCAATTAGTATAAGTCTTTTCTTTTTTTTTTTTTTACAGCAATGGAGAACGCAAGATCTCCGTTGCTTTTTAGAAACTGTCTCACTATGTTAAAGGAGTTTAACATAACGAGACAGCTTTAAAAAAAGTAACAGGAGATCTTCCTTTCTCCGTTGCTTTTTTTGAAAGCTGTCTCACTATATTAAATGGGTTTAACATAGCGAGACAGCTTTAAAAAAAGCAACTGAGATTCTCTGTTGCTTTTTTTAAAATTGTCTCGCTATGTTAAACTCCTTTAACATAGCGAGACACTTTGTAAAAAGCAACGAAGATCTTGCTTTATCCGTTGCTTCCACCCACAGCTCTGATGTACTGCGCAAGCATACGCATGCGCAGTACATCAGAACTGCCGCAGAATACCAGACAGCTGCGGAAGGGCAGCAAGGAGGCATTATACAATGCCATTATTTAAGAAAAGTATTTTTTTTCTTAAATAATGTCATTGTATAATAGCAATAATCCACACCTGGGTGTGGGTAATGCTGGATTTACCCACGGTTGTCTTTGTTTGGCCACTCGGGTTTTGCCCTCGTGACCAAACCACACCAACCGTGGATAAATCCAGCATTACCCACACCCAGGCGTGGGTTATTGCTTAATTCTACACTGATGCTCATGTCAGAAATTCAATGATATTCCACAAACACACAGCACTGTTCCTTTGGCTTAAGCGGTTCACTTTATTATGCATAATTTTATTGGTCTGTATATCTGCATATCTGTGAGTATAGATCTAAAGGTATAATCCAAACGTGATTTTCAATTAAAATAGTTTAACAAATTCATGAAATTAACAGTTTTGCAAAATGTGTTAAATGTGTACATTGACGTAAATATCCAACAAGGAGATCAATACCTTAAAGGGACATTGTAGGATACGGTGTTAAAACAGAAAATCTGATTTTCACCTGACAGAAAATTTAACATCCCCCACTATTTATACATGTTTAGAAATGAAATAAAATATGAATAACTATTAATGGCTTGATAAATTGGATCCTAAAGTGTATTATATCAAGTATCATCCCATGTAATTAAATATTTGTTCTGGATTTACTGTGATTATTTACAAATTGTTTAGTCAATGCATGAATACTTGTATGTAAAATATCCAATAACCTCATTGATCACACTGACAAGTGATTAAGACAAAAACTGCAATGTACATTACGAAACAGTTGTTTAACCCAGACAGTGAAGTAGAATATGTGCAGCAAACCAGGCCACACTAGAATGTTCAGAAATGTGGACAGTGAAAACAATGAACTCTTCCATTGGCAGTCTTCTGTGTTGCAGTTTCATTCTGCATGATTCACTGTGGTAATTCCTGATTTCTCTTTCTGTTTTATTATTCTAATAACTTGAATGCATAATTCTAGTTCATTCATAGTAGATGCTATTATTTTCACTCACATTTTTGTGCTATTACAATCGAGAGCGTACCTGACCTATGAGTTCCAAGAGTAATTACATCATTTTTAATACAAAAGGCATTATGACATTTAGACAGTGAAAAATATTTTCTTTCATATGTAAGAAGAAAAGCTTAACTCAGAATTAGTCCATTTTACAAAGTTGCCTGTAAAAAAAAATGCTATGAAAGCATTGGTTTAGCGTAAACAATTCTTTGCATTTTGTATGACAGTATATAATGACAAAAGAACAGACGTGTGTGTTTAAGTCAATTAACAAGATGTTTTCTGGAAGCTGCAGATGGTCTCACAGATGTTTAGCTTTATTGTTCTCACAGCAGCAGCTGCAGTCACAGCGACACTGGATGCTTATCACCAGGCCTGGATGGCTCCAAAGTAAAGGGTTTCAAGTGTTCACATGCAAGCCAGTCTGTGGAGGAGGGAAACGTAGGTGCAGAAGTCAAAATGTCATTAGGCTCAGCTTATGCAAACATAAATTATACAATTGACAATCATCTTTTATGAGTGTGTGAGAACAGATGACTGAAAAAAATGAGTAAGTTGTAGCTAATACAGGGATAAAGTCAGCTTGTTCAAAAGCGTGCATACTGGCAAAAAAAGGACTAGTGGTACAGATGACTTGTGTCCTTTCCAACAATGCTCTTTATTTTGTTTTGACTTCATAGCAAACTTCTTATACAGCACAGATGGACAATGACCTAAAATGACTGTCAATCAATGCATAGAACAATGTAAATATAAAAAAGGTTTGCTCAGAAATGCTTTGCATTAAAGCAGAAAGGTACATTAAAACGCAAAATAAAGAATACCTAGTTAACAGTAAAGTGAAACACAATAAAACAGAGAGGTTTGATGACCAAATAGCATTAAATAGTAAATGGGTTACACCTGCCTTAATCATGTTTAATTTTAAGGTATTAAAATATTAGCTACAAACAGTACCAGTAATTAAATGTTCTCACAGGAAGAAAATGACACCAGTTAAAAAAATGCCGAAAAGCAGACAGATTGATACTACATGTGCTACTTAATGCAAATAAATTGTTACAAACAGAGAAAGAATAACTTTTGCAGAAATATCCATCTTCCTCTAATACATATGTTTAGAGCCATTTTTGTATTCAATGTAATGGGTTTCATGCTGAAATGTATAAACACTAATGTTCATTGTCAATGTATTTTCATGAGACTTAGCAGACCTATGCAAAACTTGTGTAGAACTCAAAGAAAGGCCTCAATCAATAAAGAATTGTAATACCTCTGTATGTAGTAATCTGTCTATGAGTATTGTTATTACAGAGAAAGTGGATACTGGCTTTGAAGCTGAGAAGGGTTTGGGATTCATGTTCTGGAAAACAGGCAAATAAACAGCATGTTTCCAGGGAGCAGGGCTTATTTTGACAAAGGTAGAAAGACTAAATATAAAGGTTAGGGATTTGAAAATTAAGGTAGCAGGCATTATCTGTAAAGGTGGATGAAGATGTACAGGGGATATAGAAACATTACTAGGCAGTTTCAGCACAAGTAACATTTTGATGTTGACTGCTAGAAGTGAATCTGTGGAAAGGAAGCCATTGCAAAGGGACTGAGAGCAGGAAATGCTATAGGAAATTGTAAAAAAGAAAGATTAGTATAAAGCAAAGCAGAGGGAGGAGAAGTAAGGAAGATGGGATATGTGACTGTGAAGAGAATATAACACTAAGGAGGAGATAAGTGTTACAATGAAACTATTTAGAGAGACTTAAACTCCTGCTGAGCTGTATTAATAGTGTATAGCATATTGTGTTGCTGTTTTATAGGTTCTCCCATTTTTTTAATTTGACTTCAGAAAACACTTAGATTGATTAAAAGAAGTATAGTGTCATGGATGGGAAAATTTGACTTAGCTAACTTAATAAATTTCATTCTTGCCTTCTGATCCATTTAAAAGTATGGTAGAGTAATACAACAATGGTTCTAGATTCTGTCCTTGTATCCAAGTGAAACTTTTAAAGAAGGAGTTAACCTTAGGCCTGCTGCAGCCATTAACTTAATCCCAGGCAGCTGCAGCTATTAGCTCTAGGACCTGAAATAGGGGAAATGGCATACTGAATGATATGGAGAGTATTAGTGAATAACCTGTCCCCATTAACATTCTTCCAGGAGTAAAGGAGCACCAGTAATGGAAAGACTACTCCCCTCGGCAGTTTTTAGGGAGATTGTTTGCCTGTGACTAGTACAGGTGGTGGACTGAGATTTAGGAAGGATCATGCAGTCATTATGGGATAGTGATTCTCTATGCATTTTGTAAAATGAGGAGATAAGCTCAGGGATGGAAGCTGGTAATAATTCATTGTGTATGAGAATATCTACTTGTGGCAAGACTATGATTTTTAAAGGTATGAGGAAGATGTGATAGCTCATCATATCTCTCAAGTGTACCTCATTACGGGGAACGTACCTCATTTGGGGTCTTAAAAAGTTCATGTTCCTCGAAGTTCCTCAAAGTTCCACATTGAAAGAGTCTGTCACACATTCAGTGTTAGGAATTTTTTTAAGTGAAATCCATGGTAAATATAAATTAATCATATTAATTCATTAAAGGATCTTCTTTATAAGTAAAACCAGCATATTTTAACCATCCTATGACCTTCCTAGTTGAAGTTGTTAGTAAGCCATTAGTACGTGCTCCACATTTTTCCCATTTGTTCCACATTATGAAGGCGAGTGTTCCTCATTTTGAGATGGAAGGTTGAGAGCTATGTAGCTCATCATCAGAAAAATTTAGTATATGATTAAGATGGATGGTTCTGTTGCAAATTAGCCTGGTATCCCTAAAGAGAATGAACTTGTGTTTTTAGACCAAGGCTTGAGTCATTCTAGTATAGTAGTTCGTGTACATGTAGAAGACTGGGTTAGAATGAAAATTAAGTAAATATTTAGTTTGGCGTGACTACCCAATGAAAGTTCACAGTTGTTAGCAAATTAAACAACCATAGACATTAAGTGCAATGAAAGTGAATTAAACAGGATTGCAAATAAGTAGGCCAACCCATTAGTAATGTACTCCATGTCCATCATTTACATAAAACAGTGTAGTCATCAGTGCTAAAAAAACTGTGAACAAAAAATATGGTTAGAATGCTAGGTGTCTTAAAGAGCTATGACAACTGAATTTATGTAATGTGATGCAATAAACTACTTGATCCAAGAACATCATGGATGAATGTAACAATTTTTAGTCCATTATGAGGAATGGAAATCAATGTAGGGACAATGTGTTAGCTTCTTAAAGGGGAGTAAAATCAGGATTTAGTTTACTGTTACCAGAGAAATAAATGAATCTGTTCAATTATTCTGTTTTAAAGAATGCTTCTGTGGTACATTCTGTGAAAATGTTTGAGCAGTTTGAGTTCTGATACCTTTGTTGTTTTGTTAAGTACCATTTACAATTTACTCACTGAACTGCAGGGTAGATATCTGAATAGCTTTTAACTGGGTGCGGAGTATGATGATGTGAGGTAGTGGCAGCTCTGTCAGGGGACTTAGGGCAGTGTATGTGTAACATATGCCAGCACAGCTCACTGGAGTTTTGTAAAGAATTATATGTCACTTGAATATCAAACTGATTTGTACAGATGCTTGTGTTAAAAAATGTATTTAAGTTGCTTGTGTTAAAAAATGTATCCGCAGTGGACAGAAAAGAAATATACATGTATGTCAAACTGTATTGTTGTAACTGATGACATGTATATATTTTAAAAGAGGATACTGAAAGGGAAGGGGTTAACCTCAGCCTAGCTAACCGTAAGAAAAATAGCATGAAATGAAATTACTTGGTTTAGGCCATAAAGATTTTTTTTCATAGGTCTGAATGCAGTCAGATACATCATGTCTGTGAAAAGGCTGGGATGGGATCTTGCTCTATTGTCCTTAGTGGTGAACTAATTGCTAGCCTAAGTTTCCAGAGAATGGTTTGTTAGTTTCTGCAGGAAGGGTGGAAGTGTTGGAATTATTTTACAGTTTCCAGATGCTGTAATAAACCTTAGCTAAAGTTTTATGTGTGTATTGTGACACATCAGTACCAGATCCTGGTTTCAGTTTCTAGTGAGAGGGTAATGTGGGAACCACGGCATCAGGTGACTGGATGTGATGTCATTCTGTAGCCAACACTGAAATTGTATTTAAATACTAGTGAGAGATGTGAGGTGAACACTCTGTTTTTGGACCTGATAAGACACTCATCTACTTTCATTTTGCCTTGCTTTAGTAAGTACCAAAAATCCAACAGCACTGTAAAAATCACGAAATGGCTGGTAGCTAGAAGACAAGCACAACTCCAAAAACTCCAACAGCTTTATTGCAATGATAATTCCACACACGGAGCTGAAACTCTCCACACAATGAAATATGTACACGGTTGAGCGCTTTCATCTGCCAAACAGCAAATTTCATCAGAACCAAGAAACACTAAATACTTGCCCTTATATATCTATATGGGCGCCAAAGTTAATTGAATAATTATGCATAAAATCAAAACATTGTGCCTGCAACAAGTATCCTGGTGACTTGTCTAATAATTGCTAGTGTTGTAAACCTATATTGCACTGTTTGCACTAATACATATTGATTTGATGTAATTTAATATAATTTAACAAAGTATAATATAATATAAAACACTTGCATACATGCCAAAATATATGCATAAAATTAATAATGATAATGATGATATTTCTAAACCTATAAAAACTGTACAAAATTGCATATAACATGTAGTCGTACTTGCATATAAAAATTAAAACATTTTTTACTAATAATTAATGCAAAGTGTACATACTAGAACATTGATACAGCTTGTAAAATCTAAGAATATTAATAGTAAAATCTAAAAATCTAAAAATATTGGTTCAAATGTTGAAACTAATTGTTTCAAGTATTGAAACTAGTTGTTATAAAGTATGTGCACCATATAGGCGGGGTGCAACTGTAAACTATAAACAGCTAATGTTAACTATCCAAAATAAGAAAGGGTTTGATGCTAATGTGATCATTAAGTCCAGGTTTTGTTGTTGCGTCACATAACATTTGCCATTTGCTTTCAAGAAGAGATAGATAACATTTCCAGTTGCCCCCTGTGGCTGATTGATCTATAAGGTCAATGATGCTGAATTTAAAGGAATGCTCACTACCTTTATCCAAAATATGTCTGCTTAGAGCATTATTGGGATCTAGCTTCCTAATTCTGTATGTGTGTTTGTAGATCCTAGTCTTTAGTCTCCTCTCAGTTTTACCTATGTAATATGCATCACACCTCTCACACGTAGCCACATAAACTATTCTTGAGGTATTGCAATTGCCTCCCTTACTGTGCAAGATATTACAAGTGATGTTCTTCAATTTCACAACTCTTGCTTCATTGATGAATATACACTGCTTGCAAGACCCACATTTCCTGGTATGTCTACTCCGTACCTCTTCTCCTTTTTTCGGCTTGGTCTTTTCCAACATCCTTTTGATGTTGAGTGAAGTTTGTAAACAAAATTGGGTGCTTTGCCTACCGCTCCACACACATCTTCTGAAATGTTGAACAATTGCCAATGTTTCAAAAATATCTCTTTCAGCATGTTGACATATGGACTGTATGTGAGAACACAAGTACATCCTGCTATTGCTCTCTTTTTCCCTCCTGGTGTAAAGGGCTTTCCTAATAAGGCTGGATATTTGTTGCCCCATTCGTTCCTGACAAAAGTCTGTATAGGTTTGATCAAACTGTCAGGGTAACCCCGATGAGTGAACATCTCATAAATGTTGTTTAACTCTCTTTCCATGGTCTCCCTCGTCGAGGACATCCGAGCAGCCCGTATACACTGGCCTTTGAAAATATTCTTGAAAATATAGGAAGGATGACAACTGTTGTAGTATAGATAGTCGTTCATAAATGTTTCCTTCCTATATATTTTTGATTGAAATCCAGTGTCGGTGGTATAAATGTACGTGTCCAAGTATGCAATGCCCTGAGTTTCCACTTTGTAGGTAAATTTCAAAAACTCAGTTGTGTTATTTAAATATTCAATAAATTCAGGAATCACTTCAACTGGCCCATTCCATAGGACAAACAAATCGTCCAAAAATCGAGTGTAGTACGATATATATTTGTAGAAAGAACTGGTAAATACATACAAAGATTCCCACTCGAGCATAACCATGTTGGCGAAAACTGGGGCACAAGAGGCCCCCATGGCCACTCCTCTACTTTGTCTAAATAATTCCCCTTGAAATTGCAAATAGTTGTGGTCAAGAACTAACTTCATCATATCTACTAACAGGTTGATTTTCTCAAAACTCAAACCTGAGTATTTTTTTAAGCTGTCGAAAAAATAGTCCAACCCCATATCCCTAGGGATACAGGAAAAAAGGTCGATTGCATCTATAGTCAAGAAAGTTAGTCCTTTTTGCCATATCATAGGGGTTAGTTTGCTCAAGAAATTCCAAGAGTCTTTGGTAAGATGTTCAACGTTGTTGTATACATGCTTCGTCCAAGAGTCAATGGTGACCCCAATGTTGTATGTTTTCGACTTTGAACCGGAAATGATAGGTCTGAAAGGGGGTTTGTTGACGTTTTTGTGTATTTTTGGAATCCCAATGATGGTGGCCATCTTGGGAAATTCCATCCTTATGAACTCATAGGTTTCATTTGAGATCCTGTTGTCAAGTAAAAATTCTTCAATCACAAGGTCAATACGCTTGTATCCAATGTGAACCTGATTTAAAGACACTTCTTCATAGTTTCCCGATTCATGTAATATATTCAAAATTTCTTGATTGTAATCCGAAGTGTTAAATAACACAATCCCACCCCCTTTGTCCGGTTTCATGATCCTTAAGTCCCTGTTACTGATTACAGTATTCAAACACTCCCTTTCTGCCACCGATAAATTGTCTTGCCAATAAATGGGGGTGTCTTGGACATTTTTCTTGGTTTGGTGGGATAACCAATATATGTCTTTAGCAACCAGTTTCTCAAATTGTGCTACAAAGGGGTTGTATCCAGGGACATAAATGCTTTTCTTTTTTAACTTGGGACTGGTATCTTGACTGACTTCTTCACATGCCTTATGATCATCTGCATTTGTATCACTAAATTGAATTGCCAAGTTCATCCTTCTGCGAAATAATTTAGTCTCCTTGATAATATCAAAAACATTGAACTTAGTAGTGGGTATGAATTTCATACCTTTGCAAAATAAAGTGCAGAATTCTTCAGAAATGGAGGTGTCAGTATAGTTGTACACCTGCAGTCCTTTGTACGAGTGGATAATGCCTGATTTATTGACAAGTGTGTTGGTGATACTTGGACAATTATCTGCTGTATTGAACAGGGGGCTATGTGGTTCGAGCCTACCTGCATCAACCAAAGAATGGGAACTGGTTCCCATTATCTCCTTCTGTATGTTTTGGGTGCAGGATGAAACCGCCCCCCCTGAAAATTTTGTTCTTCCTCTAGACTCAATGTATCATTCCTTTCCTTTCTATATATCTCTTTCCCCTTTGCGTACCAATTCCCATTGTTCCTGTATTGGGGCCATACATATGCTCTTCTCTGTTGGTACACCATTGTATCTCTATCCATTTTCCCTTTCTTCCTTTGAACAATCGTATTCACCTTGTTTTCCACTACACTAAATTGTTTGTGATATAAATCACCCCATTGGTCGAACTGTGCATCCTGTAATATTTCTTCATTTAATGTTTCTATCACCTTCGTGATATATACCAGTTTTTCCTCATTGCATTTAATCAATTTCTCCATATATAAGATACCAAACTGGTCAAACATTTTGTTAAATTCAAACTTTACATTTTCAGTATATTCCAGACCCAATGGTAATTTAAAAAACCGCAACCCCTTGGGTATAATACCTAAATCTATACATTGTGTTAGGTATACTATGTCAATTTTAATACTTTTGGCCTGTAAAAGTTTTTTACCTAAAGTATATATCCTTTGCTTTATATTACCTTCCTCAACCCTACTCGGGATTTTGTTAACATCACAACAGTTGTCATTCTGAATAAAACATACATCCTTATTAATAAAGCTGTTAACATCACACTGTTTAAAACATTTGTTGTTTGAAGCATGATAACTCTTTTCCTTATTCTGTACATTTTGTAAATCTTTGGGACTGGATCTTGTATTGGTATATTTAACAGTACCTTTTTGTGACTCCAGCCGCTGAGCCACAGAAGAATAGGTTTTAACCGCTTCTTTTCGTTTAGGCCTGGCCCCCAGTCTGTGCGATTCATCCACTAAATGGAATAAACTAAAATCGAAAGTACATTCTGCATCCACAGAAATATTCAATTGGTAATCCTCGTCGCCCACTTCGTTTAAATTCAGTCTTTGTGACTGCTTGTGTGCCTCCCCTTCAATATGCAACCCGTTGGTCTGGTGGGGTTGAGCATTGGGTATATCCGATAAAGTAATACTTTGAGAATTTGGAGTATTTCTCCTCATGCGATTTTGCCGGTCGTTCACCTCAGCAAACACATCCAGTCCGTTGCTGGTTGTTGATATGTCCGGTGCTATGCGAACACTAGTTGCTGGTTCTTTACTAGCTTTTGTAAGCAAAGTGAGCTTGCTTACCAAGTCCAGCAACTTTCCGACGTCTGCTTGTAATGACGTGACCTCCGCCCTTAAAGAAACAAGCTCCTCTCGGTCAGTAGGAGCAGGCGAACCCTCTTGCACTTCAGCCATCACGAAAAAAAACCAGGAACAACCAAAAATCCAACAGCACTGTAAAAATCACGAAATGGCTGGTAGCTAGAAGACAAGCACAACTCCAAAAACTCCAACAGCTTTATTGCAATGATAATTCCACACACGGAGCTGAAACTCTCCACACAATGAAATATGTACACGGTTGAGCGCTTTCATCTGCCAAACAGCAAATTTCATCAGAACCAAGAAACACTAAATACTTGCCCTTATATATCTATATGGGCGCCAAAGTTAATTGAATAATTATGCATAAAATCAAAACATTGTGCCTGCAACAAGTATCCTGGTGACTTGTCTAATAATTGCTAGTGTTGTAAACCTATATTGCACTGTTTGCACTAATACATATTGATTTGATGTAATTTAATATAATTTAACAAAGTATAATATAATATAAAACACTTGCATACATGCCAAAATATATGCATAAAATTAATAATGATAATGATGATATTTCTAAACCTATAAAAACTGTACAAAATTGCATATAACATGTAGTCGTACTTGCATATAAAAATTAAAACATTTTTTACTAATAATTAATGCAAAGTGTACATACTAGAACATTGATACAGCTTGTAAAATCTAAGAATATTAATAGTAAAATCTAAAAATCTAAAAATCTAAAAATATTGGTTCAAATGTTGAAACTAATTGTTTCAAGTATTGAAACTAGTTGTTATAAAGTATGTGCACCATATAGGCGGGGTGCAACAGTAAACTATAAACAGCTAATGTTAACTATCCAAAATAAGAAAGGGTTTGATGCTAATGTGATCATTAAGTCCAGGTTTTGTTGTTGCGTCACATAACATTTGCCATTTGCTTTCAAGAAGAGATAGATAACATTTCCAGTTGCCCCCTGTGGCTGATTGATCTATAAGGTCAATGATGCTGAATTTAAAGGAATGCTCACTACCTTTATCCAAAATATGTCTGCTTAGAGCATTATTGGGATCTAGCTTCCTAATTCTGTATGTGTGTTCGTAGATCCTAGTCTTTAGTCTCCTCTCAGTTTTACCTATGTAATATGCATCACACCTCTCACACGTAGCCACATAAACTATTCTTGAGGTATTGCAATTGCCTCCCTTACTGTGCAAGATATTACAAGTGATGTTCTTCAATTTCACAACTCTTGCTTCATTGATGAATATACACTGCTTGCAAGACCCACATTTCCTGGTATGTCTACTCCGTACCTCTTCTCCTTTTTTCGGCTTGGTCTTTTCCAACATCCTTTTGATGTTGAGTGAAGTTTTGTAAACAAAATTGGGTGCTTTGCCTACCGCTCCACACACATCTTCTGAAATGTTGAACAATTGCCAATGTTTCAAAAATATCTCTTTCAACATGTTGACATATGGACTGTATGTGAGAACACAAGTACATCCTGCTATTGCTCTCTTTTTCCCTCCTGGTGTAAAGGGCTTTCCTAATAAGGCTGGATATTTGTTGCCCCATTCGTTCCTGACAAAAGTCTGTATAGGTTTGATCAAACTGTCAGGGTAACCCCGATGAGTGAACATCTCATAAATGTTGTTTAACTCTCTTTCCATGGTCTCCCTCGTCGAGGACATCCGAGCAGCCCGTATACACTGGCCTTTGAAAATATTCTTGAAAATATAGGAAGGATGACAACTGTTGTAGTATAGATAGTCGTTCGTAAATGTTTCCTTCCTATATATATATATATATACATACACACATTATATACACACGCGCACACACACACATATATATGTGTGTGTGTGTGTGTGTGTGTGTGTGTGTAGATATATATATATATATATATATATATAGATATATATATATATACAACTAGATAGATATATAGGTATATATAGATAGATACATAGGTATAGATAAGTGTCGTACTTAGCTGACATATGTATTATACAGGTAAATATCTGTGCATCTCTCTATGTCTGTATATCTAAATAGTTTATTATATAGCATGATTATGTTACATTGTTTAATTTAAAATTAACCTTAACTTTATGTTAAGCATTTTGTGGATTATTTATTTATTTATTTATTTTTTACTTTAAAGCATTGACTTTTTACATGTTAAAAAGATTTTTTTTTTAATAATTGCAGGTTTCTTTCCAATCTTTAGGAACATGATCAGCTCTCAAACTGGCCCTATAGCTGTTTGGGTTCTTTAGTGTCTTTCATATAAAAATATAAGTGATAAAATCTTACTATGTGTGTCCAAATCCAAGAATTCAGCAGGTGACTCACTTTTCTCATGGAGTGTTGTTAACATTCCACTCCCTATAAGTCTAGGCACTACACTTATACAGAATCTAAAGCAACATCTACTGGATAAGGTAAAACACAGAAGAGCAACAAGCAAAAGGATAAAAAACTGGAATCATCCTTTATTAACTGAGTTAAGCACTTTCATCCCATACATTTTACAGGGACTTCTTCAGAACTGAAAATGTCCAAAAACACAACACTTTTATAACAACAATGCATAAAATCACTTTGCACAATCCGCCAATGAAATACCTACAAATTAAATTAAACAACTAAAATACAAATAACATGGTAATTAAAACCAATTGAATTCTTAAAATGCAATGTGCTTGATCCCAAATAGTGCATTAAAAAGCTGCAAAATGTTTCAACTTCAAAATGCAGTTTATACTACTGGCTTTATTTAATCCAACTGCATTAGTAGCATTAAGGCAAAGTTGCCACATGGGTTCATAGGTGTGTACTAGGCTAATGGCCCTGGAGCCTTTACAAGCCTAGCCCATAGAATTGCCCTGGCATCATGTTGCCCGACGTTAGTTCCCAGTGCCTCTATCGGAGTGATCCCTGGGGTGAAATTTCTGTTTCCCATCCACTCATCAATATTTCTCTTGAAGAGGGCCGGTGAGGTGCTCTGCTTGACATATATGGGAAGTCTATTCCAGAGCATGGGCAGTCTCTGGGTTATGAGCCTGTCCCTCCAGCTTGTTCTGTTGATTGTGGTAATGAGGTTGAGGCCTCTGGAGTATGTGGTGTGGAGGGACTGGGATTTCTTTAGATGTAGCATTTCTAACAGAGCTGGGTCAGACATGGCTTTGCAAGTCAAGCAGAGATTGCCTCTTAGTAGACGATATGAGACAGAGAGTAGTTGGAATTTTTTGTGTCTGTCCCATGAAGGACATGTGTTTAAGGCCTAGGATCCTCTTTGTGAGGTACTTTTGTGGCCTCTTCAGCTGTTGCAGGTGTCTAGTAAGGTACATGCCAAATGGGGCATTATACTCAATGATTGGTCTAATGAGGGAAGAGTAGAGAGATATGATGACCTCTTTCTTCCTGGATGCAAAACCCTTGGTAATAAGATGTGCCACATAGAAGGACTTTCTGACTACAGTGGCAATGTGGTGGTTGAAGGAGAGGTTGCCGTCAACCTGTGTCCCCAGATCTCTTATAATACCTTTGGTGTTCAGTGGGCTCCCATCGATGTGGTAATTAGTATGAACTGAGTTTTTTTCCAAAGGGATGACAATGCATTTTTTGGAATTAAGCTTAAGACCATGGTTTCAAAACAATCATTGATCTCAGTGAGGCCTTTCTGTAGGATGTCTGCATCACTTGGGGAGTTAATAATGGCTCACAGCTTGCAGTCATCTGTGAACTTGTTCAGCCAGAGTCCCTCCGTGTTGGCCTGGACTTCTGAGAAATTGATACCAAATAGTAGAGGACCCAGGACTGATCCCTGTGGGACTTCACTCGTGACTGGTCTGCAGTCTGACTTGGAGTCTATTACTTTCACACTGTGGGTTCCATCTGTGAGCCAGTTTTCAACCCACCTGGTGATATAGGGGTTGATGCCTAGATTGGTGAGTTTATCAATAATTCCTGAGTGAGGAATGGTATCAAAGGCCTTGGCCAAATCAAGGTAGGCTGTATGAACTACCTTTCTCTCATCCACAGCTCTGGTGACTCACCCAAAGAAGTCAGCCAGGTTAAGCAGGCATGATCTCCCTTTCACAAAACGTGTGTGGGATCCAGAGTTTGGAGATTACCTATACCTTTGTTAATTAGGTTCATGATGATGCGCTCCATAGCCTTACATATCAGACTCATCAGGCTAATGGAGCAATAATTTCCAGGGTCGGTAGTCACTCCGCCTTTATGGAGAGAGATGACTGTAGCAGTGAGCCATTTGGTAGAGACAAAGACTGAGGTGAGGCTGTGAGTGAACAGGGCACATAGATATGGTGCCAGTTCACTATGCAGTTCATGTAGAACACAGCCAGGGATATTATTGGGCCCCATGGAAGGTGTATTATTGGCCTTGGACAATGCAGTTTCAACCTGTGCTGCAGTAATGCTGGTTGCCTGGCATTCTTCAAGTATTGTGATTGGTCCTTTAGTGGGGGGAGAGATGGCACTGAATCTGCTGGCCAGTATGTTGGCAATATCTGTTGGCTCAGTATAGGACATACCATTGCATAGTAACTCAGAGCAAACCTGGATATTGTCATGAAGATTCTTGATATAACTATAGAAGGCTTTGTGCTTGTTTTTAGTGTCTGCCGCAATTCTGCCTCCATAGCTGACTTTAGAGGATTTGATTAGGGATCTCAACTTTTTGTTGAGGCTAATAAGGGAGTTTATTTCAGTCTTGGGACTTCAAGTTTTTTTGCAACAGTTTCTTTCTTCTGTTGTAGAGTTTACTAATGGCAGGAGAGAACCAGACTGGCTTCCTTTTGTTGGAGGAGAACGTCTTGTTTCTGTTGGGTATGGCTAGTTCCATGCATTTATGCATGTATTCGTACAGTGCATTGGTGTATGATTTGGCAGTCCTGCATCTATTTTCCATTGCCATGCGTGCTGTGAAGTTAGCCACCTCTGTTTTTAGGAGCCCAAATTCAGCTTTGGAGAAGCCTCTAAATGCTCAGCAACCATTCTCCCCTGTGGATCAAAAAGAACCTATTGGATTACTAAAAACCCAAAACTATAATCCTTAAAAGCACAAACATGTTTATATAAAGCATTTGTTTGTTTGTTTAAACTTCTTATTATCTGTTTAGGAGGAGTACTTCCTGTTTCCATTCCAGGCAGAGATGCAGCCTGTAGAAACAGGGAAGCAGATGGAGAGAGAAGGAGATGATAGAGTAGTGAAAGAAATAAAGGATAAATCAAATATCAAGACCGAACAATGTGTGGAGGATTCTGAGAAAATGTTTCAAAGATACCTGCTTGATGGAGATGAGTCAGCAAGTGATAGATGTATAATTACAATCCTCCAGTCAGGAGGGTCATGGGATGATTTACTTAAAGAAATAGTAGTGCAGAGTGAGTCAGAAAATGAAGGAGATGATTCCTGGGGGACATTATGGTGAAAATACAAAAGGAGGATGCAGAGACTATTCAGGAGAACAGTGGTGAGTTGTAAAAGAAAACACATGCAGAGAAAGCAAAAAAAGGCAAATGGGGAGTAGCAGAAAAGAAGGCAGAAGAAAATGAAAAACAGAAGTATGTGATAAGGGCTCAAAGTAAAGAAGACAAAGAAATGGACAGCTCTAAAGTGTGGAAAAATTTAAAAGTGCCTTTGGATATAAATGCACATGAGGTAAGAGCCTGTATTTTTATTAACAAAGAGACATTTTGTGACATTATACTTGAGACTTTTTCTGAATGGAAATTTTTTTGGAAAATATGAAAAAAAGAAAGACTGTAACTCACATAATCTTTGTGATATAAGCATTAAACAGGGAAACAAAACAAAAGATTCATGTGCAAATTCTAGCAGTAGAAAGAGAGACTTTGAAACTTTTATGTAAAAAGTACTGTACATTGTAAAAGTTTATGACAACAAGGGTTTATAGACTGGTGGTTGGGATTGTAATATTCTATTAAAATAGAAAGAGAAAATAATATACATATACCAAGCATGATAAATCTGGAGGGGAATAGTGGTGTTGTAAAATACTGTGGACAGCCCAAAACACTTTTTGTGGAAAAGAACATTTTATAAGGAACTGTGACAAAATGTTATATTTGTGGGGACATGGGACATGCTTCAAAAAATGTGAATTGAAATGCCATAAATGTAACAAAATTAGGCATTTATGAATGGGTTGCAAAAATGAAAATAACAGTAAGGAAAAAGAAGAACAAAGAGAAGGAAATGAACAAGGAGGAGAACTGAAATAAAGAAAAATTAGACAGTAAATAAAAATAAGGAGCACACAGAAGAAGGTTCTGGAATAAGTGATGATGAAGACATAAACTGAGAGGTAGTAAAATGAAAAGAAAAATAGAATTCTATTGGTAAAAGGGTAAAAGAAAGTAAAAAAAATTAAAGGATAAGTACAAAAGATAAAAGAAAGGAAATGAATGAAAAATAATATATACAGATAAAACTGGGACTTGGTATAATGGTTAAGGTGTTTGACTCAGACACAAGATATACCCCCGGATATAATAATCTTCTGTGCAGGACTAGTGCGGCCATTTAGGGGCAGTACAGCAGCGTGCCATGCATATTAATGAAGGCGCACTGCCTGAGCTCCTAATCTTACATGGAGTGTGTAAGAGTGCAGGGGGTGTGTCTGAGAGCAGAGCATTCAGAATATACATGCCCCCACAATGAAGAACAGCAGAAAGGCCAAAGGAATTAGTGAGACCACTCATAGGTGTCCGCATATCCCCAGCAACATCCATCCACGTGTACAACATCAATAGTAAATACAAATCAAATAAACAAACCTTTTTTTTATTATGAATCCGATTAAAGCTAAAGGTGTGTGGGTTTGCCCATTGCTTAGCTACTGTTAATGCAGTTTAAATGGTTGAAGAAGATAACAAGGAAGATATATGCAAATGAAGCAGTATAGCAATAGTGTAGTGAGCAGACATTCCCGGTTTGAGTACCACTGCAGCACATTCCATTTTCCATGGCAAATCATGTTATGACCAATATTTTAGTTGCATAACCTACTAAATAACATATATTTGTGAACTGGAGTACTGCATTAAATGCAGATGTGAGGTGTCATGTCATAATTCTGCAAAGTCCACAGGTAAGCACATGTGCCCCATACAGTATATGTACACAGGAATCATGGATACAAATGGAAGGTAAAATGTGTAATGAATGACAACTCCATACAGCTGTATGAAGCTGTATGTGTAATGAATGACATCTCCATACAGATTCCAAATCCCCCACCTTCCCAAGAACCATCAGATATTACTGTCTAAATCAGTGCAGTTGTAAGTGGGAGTAAGCACTAGTAAGCAAGTGCAAGCACCAATAAGCAGTAGTAAGCATATTTAAGCACTATTAAGTGAGTTTAAGCCCGTTTGCACTGGGGTAAGCAATGCACACACAGGTTAAGCAATATTGAAGTTAACTCTCTGTAAGCATATTTAACTGGAGGTTAGCATTGCCTACCCTCGCACAAACCCACGCAAACCTGCTTACAACTGCTCAAAAGTGCCTTAATCACTCTGTATGCAACGGCCATTTTTCTGCCCAGCAACAAAATAAACAGCCTTGCAGGTCTTGAACCCAGGACCCTATACACTACAGTCATAGTAGTTAACCACCAAGCCATCACAGCAGTACAGAAGAACGAGGTATCACCAAACAAGTCCTCACTATAGTAAAATCAAACTGAACCTGTGAAAGGGATCAGCATACAGTCATATGTTCTATAACCCACTACATAACATAAATATGTAAAATGGAGTACAGCAGTAAGCCCAGATGTGAGGTGTAATTGTAATAGAGTGTTGAAGTCCCCAATAGAACACACGGACCCCATACAGTGTATGTACACATGAATCATGGATACCAGGCATATATATATATATATATATATATATATATATATATATATATATATATATATATAAGATGTAATGAATAATAAATCAATACCAAAAAGAAAATATAATGCAAAGTCTAATGTAAGCAATGCTAAGCATTACACAGGCCAGCTTAGGTGGTGTAAGCAATGTGTAGGCCAGCTAACTCAATGTGCCCAGTGGTATACCCCTTTAAACAATGCCAACCTTAGGTAAACAGGTTTGCCCATAGCCTAGCCTTTTCAAAACTGGCCAATCATGGAAACGTGTGGGAAATCAGCCCTACTTAAACCCAACAGGTGGGAATACATCTCATAACTGGTTGTAGCTTCCCCTTGCAGGCACAATGGCAGAAAGGGAAGAGGGTGAGTGCTTCCAGGCACAGCGCTGGTGCATCCAGGAGTCTAGAGTCATGTCAGGACTCCTTGTCAAAAACCATGAGCAGGGACTGCTGCAGAGCCAATACCAGGAATCCCAATATAAGGTGGAAGCCTGGGACCATCACGCCTGTGACCTCACCAGTGCCACTGGCATACCCCGAACTGGTGAGCAGGTCAGGCATCACTATGCCAACCTGAAATGGCGTAAGGGGAAACCTCTTGGAGCAGTGGATCCAAGTGGCTAGAACAGCAGGGGCTGTCCCAGCTGCATGTAAGTATCACTTCACTATGTGTGTAATACTTGCCAGCTCATGTATATCATGGATAGGTATGGCTAAATATTCCTTTTATGTCCTCCACAGCTGCAAGCAAGTGGGCCACGAACCAGGAGGCCCATGGAAGTTGCCTGGAGAGGTTGCGATGCGAGGCAGGTCAGTAATACTCTTGCATGTACTGTCATAGGAAATAAATCTAAAAGTATTAGTAAATTAATTGCCTGTATAAAACCTGTATTGTTTAAGGCAAGTACTGCATACACCGGAGAATATGGCAGGAAGAGTCTCATATAGTTTGAATGTAAATAAAAGTGTAATAGCCTGACAATAAAGGTCTAATTGCTGGACTGCATGTGTATACGCTGGTATCATATGGTAATGTAGATTTGCAATCAGGTAATAGCACTGTTGTATTAAGCACTGTTACCCACACTGTGCACCATAAATATAATGTGTAGGAATGCCTGTATATGACTGGTGTAATTCCCAGAGGCCATTTAGTACAACTGAGAGGCACATAGATAGAAAACAGTGAAAATGCAGACAACAAAATATGTATAGCACATGCAACTGAGACGTGAACTGTTGTATTTTTAGCACACACAGCCATGGTTCAAATCCTGGCAGTGGTAGTAGTTGCATACAGAATCATACCCCACAACTGTACAGATATGTCCAGAATGTCCAGTAAAGTGGCCCATATCTGTTGCCTTTCAACATGTCCCCCTGGAAAATCAGTGGGATGATCCCAGATGTATAGGCAGCAAACAGGAAATACAACTGATTGACACACATCTATGTGAACAAAGCTGGCACACTAGCAACTCCCCAAAACCTTATGAGAGTAAGAAGCCACATATGTCCCATTTACACCACCATGTTGTCAAGCCATGGCCAGAGTGTGTACAGTAACAGAGTGAGATGTATGTGCATAATAGTAATGTGGAATCTGGTACTGTGTGGCCACATTCAAGTAGTGTTAACAAACGTTGCTCCCACAGGTCTGTCAGATACCAACACTGTGCCCAGAAATACAAGAATGATACCCTGTACTGGTATTGTTTACTTTGGTATTGTATGGCATAATGACTGATGCAGTTGCTGTGAATAATAAGATATTACTCATCACTGTCACCCACACTGTCCTACAAAATATAACTGTCTAGGAAATCCTGTATGAGTGTTGTAATACAAGGTCAGAATGCAAAACCACAGGAGAATTATAAGACAGAAAGCAGATAGGAAATATACAGCAATATCTATATAGCACACACAACTTTGATGGACAGTGTTTAAGTTGTAGCAGACACAGCCATGGTCTAAATCCTGGGAGTAGAAGTAGGCTGCATACAGAATCATATCCCACAACTGTACAGATAAGACCAGAATGTCCAGTACATGGGCCCATATCTGCTGCCTGTCACCCTGTCCCCCTGAGAACCGTGGGATGATCCCAGATGTTTAGACAGCAAACAAGGAATACAGCTGATTGTCACACATCTATGAGAACAAACCTGTCACTCTAGCAACTCCTGAAACTGTTATGAGAGCAATAAGCCAAGTATGTTCTATCTACACTCCCATGTTGTCAAGCTGTGACCAGAGTGTGTACAGTAACAGAGTGAGATGTATGTGCATAATACTAATGTGCAATTGGTACTTTGTGTGGCAACATTCAGGTAGTGCTAACAAACATTGCTCCCACAGGTACGTCGGATACGAACATTGTGCCAAGAAATAAAAAGCTTGAGACACTGTACTGGTACTGTTTACTCTGGTATTGTATGGAATTGTGAGTGTTGCAGTTGCTCTGAATAATAAGGTATCACTGATCACTGTCACCCACACTGTGCTACATAATATAACTGTGTAGGAAAGCCTGCATAAAAGTGTGGTAAGTCACTAAAGGTTGAAGAGAGCAATAGTCTAGATATGTCCCGGTTCACCTGCATGTGGTCAAGACATGGCCAGAGTCTTTGCAGAAAGAGATGGACAGCTATGTGCACACAACATCAACCTGGAATCTGGGAGTATGTGTAGAAACAGTTAGTTAGTGTTAACAAACATTTTTTCACAGGTATACCAGGTAAGAGGTGTATACTGCAGGTAAAACCAGTTCATGTATAAAGATAATGACAGCCATATCACTGTCCAAACTAAGGCTATAGGGTAGTGTAGTAACACTTGTAAGGTACAAATAACAGCACTAACTAGGAAAGTAATGTGGACTACAGGAATATACTAGTTGTTAATTGACATCATTCTCTCCCTCCCACCATATCTCCAACAATAAACTATATACCCACCTCAACTGGTATGTAATGACGTCACTGTTCTGTTGGAACATATGTCCTATTGGTTGATAATTATTTAAATCTGTTTTCACGCATGTGCTATATTGAAGTACTCCAACATTGGTGGCATGGTGCCATCAATGTACTGCATGCTGTTGTTATTACCACTGTGGTCCCATATATGCATGTGTTCCATTTGCTATGCAAATGTTACATATCTGGTGTCTGGGTTAATGGGAATATCTATGCATGCTGTTATACCTAACCCTGGAATGTGTTGACTATTACTAACCCACATATGTTGATACACCATAACCACCATAGCACATATGGGAATGCGGGTCCCAGCAGACCCACCTGTCCCACCTCAGCTGGCCATGGCACAGGGCACCAGCACGTCTGGGGCCCAACCCGGGACCTCCTCGTCCGTTGGTCCTGGACAACCTTTAGGTGAAATTGCCTCAGGGGATGGGGCTCACCCCCCCGGGATTGGGCGGAGACAGGAACTTGTCACCCATCGCCAGGTCTAGGTCGTGGTGCGTAGAGAGCTCCATCAACAGTTTGGAGATCTTCTATGCCAGCTTGAGGGCCGTGTGTCATGACTAGAGGGTCAGCCTGGATCTTTGACTTAGTCCCAGCACAGTCACCTTTGGGGCTGTGAAGGTGTAGTGGTGACTGCCTATGGGTGGGGATCTCAGTCCCACTGTTTCCACTAGGGGACTCATGGGCTTCCAATTTCCCAACAGCCCTCCCCATCAAGGAGTTTACACCCCACATGTCATATACTGCCCCTGTATGCATCTTGTTTGTCTTGTCTTGTCTGTTAACCTACCCAAGCTAGCTCCCCTAATATACCTACTATCCCTCCCCAACATTCCACTATCACCTGAAAAAAAAGGGCAATCTGTTCCCAAAAAAATATCGCCCTATATATAGCTGTCCATTTTGCACACGTGTCCACTGGACACATGTAATATGATCTAAATGGCATCACAACATATTAATGTTGTCCTCACACCTCTCTCAGGGGTTTGAGTGTCCAAATCTACCTCCAAAGTCAGTGTATATGCACAGCTGTTGCTGTAGAAGAAATGGGCAGCTATGGACCTTCCCTACACCCTCCTGCACATCCTTAGCTATTTACCCTACTGTCCTTCCCTCTTTGTGCCCTTTTTTCACCACTTTCCTATCAACCCTTTTTTCTTTCTTTTAAATAAATTAGCATGGGGGTAAGCAGGAGTAAGCACTTTTAAGCAGCAGTAAGTGGGTTTAAGCCTGTTTGCGAGAGAGTAAGCAATGCCTACACAGATTAAGCAATTTAGAAGCTGACTATAAGAAACTGTAAGTGGAAGTTAGCAGTGCTTACATCTGTGCAACCCGAGCAAACCCGCTTACAACTGCTTAAAAGTGCCTTAATCACTCTGTATCCAACAGCCCTTGTTCTGCCCAGCAAAAAAATAAACTACCTCTGCAAGGCTCGAACCCAGGACCCCTGGCACCAGGGCCAAAGTGATTTACCACTATGCCATGTTAGAAATACATAACCCTGATGTTTTCACAAACATATCTTCCAGCCCAGTCATTCAACAGTACAGGAAATGTATTTAAACATGTAGAAGTAAGTGTGTGTGTGTCTGTGTGTGTCTGTGTGTGTGTGTGTGTGTGTGTGTGTGTGTATACCTATATTAATATTTAAATATATATATATATATATATATATATATATATATATATATGTGTGTGTGTGTGTGTGTGTGTGTGTGTAAGCAGATATATATATATATATATATATATATATATATATATATATATATATATATATATATATATGTCCACATGCACCGTTAATGGGGTTGAGAGCAACAAACAACATACGTCTTGTACAAATAGGTATTCCCCCCTCCCCACAGTCAAACATGTCTGCCCTGCAATACACTACCAACTGTTGCAGATCCCATAACCAGGACCTGACACGACATGGACACAAGATGTTACCAGAACTCCATCCCACCTGTATGATGTCAGGCTGGTATTAGTAACATATTATGCAATACAGTCTGGCTCTCATAGGGAATGTACAATGTGGAAGCAATCAACATCCCTAGGATACATATACACAGACACATATATGCAGATATATATATATATATATATATATATATATATATATATATATATATATATATATATATATAGATATAGATATACATATATAGAGATATATATGTAACTACTCATACACACACACAGATATGTATAGGAAGATGCATATGTAGAAGGTGCACACAATATGGAACAGCCATTATGCCTACAGTTACCACCTTACCAAGTGGACACCGTATGAGCCACCCATACAAATGACAATCATATCCTGCAACATATACCCACAGAGAGGTCAAAGGATATAACACCACACACACAGGTTTGCATACATGGGAAAGCTTTATTTGTGTACTATTACAGTTGTATATGCCATGTCATATAGCTGTTTAGACACTGGCATCCATATAAACAGAGTAATGGAACTGTGAAACAATTATACTAATACAGTAGCCTGGAAAGGTTTACATATGTTGCTGTCCAGGCCAAAGCCTTCAAGTAGTTTAATAGTAAAGACAGACTGGGCCACAGGATACCAAACAATCAACAGTAAGCAATGCAGATGTATAGTCCAGCAGCCTCTATCTACACTCTGTACACAATCCCTAGGGGGTAAAGACCTCAGTTGACACAATGGGATGTATCTGTTATATAACAAGGCATAACTGACAGCATCACAATCACACTGACAAACAAAATAGTCTATATGGAAGGAGGCGGTAGGCCTGCATTTACCCAAGGTGGATTCTATGGTGATGTACATCCAGATACCTTAAGGCAGCTTACCTCAATAACTCCAGATGTTGAACAGCCTAGGTTAGCTATGGTACATCCCCCAGACTCAATAATACAGGGCCATATACCATTGTTACATACGCTGGCTTTTGGAGTGCATAAGGGCACACATATATTGTGTAGGTGAAGTCCACACATATATGGCCCCAACCCCACAGTATGTGTGGGGGACACAACAGTAGTGGACTGATGGCAGGAATGGCGGCATGACATACTCACAGCCCACTACAGAACAACCCCTGACAGCATGTCATATGTGCAAAGCCTGGTATGAAGGTGGAGGACAGAGGCTGGAACACAGGCCCATATGTGTAAAACTGTTGTCATACACTAAGCAAGTCACTGGTGTTACAGGATAGTCTGCAACATACCCTTAGTCAGGAATATGAAGTTAAAAACAGAAATGGATGTAGCCATGTACTGATAGCACTCAACACACACACTGCCAGTGATATATCTGACACAAGACTTGTGTGGTGTACAGACAAAACATAATAGGAACACCTCTGGCCATCAAGAGGATAGACCCACAGTTGAGAGCTATGCAGACAGACTGCATTCCAAGTTAAACTAGTATGTACACACAAACCCTGTAACACCAGTGCTATACAATGCATACAATAACACTACTCATACTCAGTCTGTAGTTCTGGAACCTCCTACAAATATGTAGCTGACCTGAGTGTGCAGGTTTTCCTGTAAGAGGTATTGCTACCTTTTGTCTGTAACACTGATGCCCACACACAGGAAGGATGTCCATCACAGAGGAAAGGTAAAGGGACCATACCCACATGATGTAGGGATTTATAGTAGTTGGTTGCCATGGCAGTGGTAATTGGAATTACTACACAGCATGCTGCATGCAGGTAGCAAGTAGAGGACACTGATTGGTACAGAGGCCATGACCTGATCATGTGCATCACCTACAAATTCCATGCTGCAATCTATGCAAAGCAGCTAATTCCATTTACTGGCGAGAGACTGAGAGTGAAAGAGAGAGAGTGCGTATAAGGAAAAAAAAAATACCAAACACTCTAGAAGAGTCTGCAGTCCCAGAACAGGTATGTGAAGTATATATGTATGTAACTGACCATAGTATTTGGTCCATAATAATGAGATAGATGATGTGGAATGCTTTATACGTGCCTTCAGGTGTTATTGTAATGATGTTTAGCTGAACAACTGCTAAGGCCAATAGAGTCTGTCCCTGTGGGTAGTGGGCCATACCCCACAACTGTGCAGAGCAGCACTGACTTATAAGATGTAAGCCATCATATTGTGTGTTGTGTAATGGGAAGTATTTATATTATGTGGCCAACAGCTGGTGGTGGAAGTAATGCCATTATGATGGGCATGTGGGAGCCACAGCCCACCCTTTGCAGGATACTCAAGTTAATCTGTATTGTAGCATGCAGGAATGCCATAGGTGTGTAATAGGGTTACCTGCAATCTGGCTCTACATATACCTCCTAATGTCAGGCTGTGGCCATATGTGGCACCTGTCTGTGTTGTAGCAAGGCAGAACAGTACAACTGTGTGGGAAGGTGTTGTGAGATTGTGGACCTGATGTCTGAAAGTACACACATATAGATATGCATATGTGTATATATATATATATATATATATATATATATATATATATATATACATGTATGTCCACAGATATATAGACACCCATGTGTAGACATATATGTGAGCACATATATACATCACATATATCTACACGTATATAGATATTAACACACACACAAACATATATGTATGTAAATACATCTCACCTATATTACTACCACAGTGCTGCATGCTATGTGCAAGGAAACAGCACAGATAGCAATACACACAGATATCTACAGCTGTCAGTGTGTGCAACATGGATGGGTATGTCACATGTGAACCCCTTGTTGGGACCACATTTTGTGAATTATGGAATGGGAATATGGGGAAGTATGGCAGGTATAGTTGTGGAGGTGGTCAGGGTTGATAGGTATAGAGGACAACCTACAGGGTGGTATGTGACACATGTGGTGGATAGGCACCCTAGATGTATGTGGTCTGTGATGTGGACACCCTATGAGCCCCAATATGGACACAGTGGGAACAAGCCTCCCACCCACTGCTACTCACCACAGCAGTTCACGTCCTGAAGGTGCCTAGCCTGGAGGCTGAGCAGGAGGAGCATGTTTGCCCTGTGAATGTGTACTGGATGTCTCAGAGTGATGTAGCACATCCCACATGTATCTGTGGAGCCCGTTATGGAACAGACCCTGGACCTGACCGCAGGGGACTGGAACATGTCTGTGTGTGCCCCTGGGGGGGACCTTCCCCTGGGTTGGTTCCACCTGATGGTATTTCTGGACCAGTACATGAGGAGGCCCCAGGGTGGGACACAAAAGTGATGTGGCCCAGTAACATGGGCAGATGAGTTTGGAGAGGTGGTTCTGCTGGCCAGTAGTACATTTACATGCTATTGTGTCACTGTTATAGAACATATGTTGGTAGTAATAGTCTACACAATCCCAGAACATGTCCAACAGCATGCATAGATAACTGCAATAACACAGCATGTCAGATGTGCAGCACACACATAGCAGGCATACCACAGGCATATATGGAACCATTGTGGCTCTGACAATGGCATGCAGATGAATAGTCTGTAACGGGCCAGCAATGATAGTGTCCACACAGGAACATGGCTACAAACACATTGCACAAAGTGTGGTACAGTACAATATCTGCCCCACTGGTAGGTATACTGTAGCCATACCTATTGAGATGTGAGTACGGTTTGTTGTCGCTGATATGGTGAGGGGGTGACAGTGATGTGTATTAGGAACAGTCTGGGGGGATCACCTCACCACAGGGTGGGGCCATGCCATCCATCCCCCCTGACACGTGTGGAGGAGCTCCTGGCCAGCCTCGTGGCCTCTGCCCCATCCGGCCACACACTAACTGCCAGACACCTTTGTGGAGGTGGGTGCCACCCACACACCAGCTGAGGAGCATGCAGGTAAGGCCACAGGGCACATCTGTAGACCACTGTTGCATATACATCCGCATCGGTACAGGTAGAACATGCATATCTATCATGTCATAGATATATTTTGTTGCTGCATAGTAGTGATAAACAGATGTCCATATGTGGTAGTATTGCGGAAATGTACTGTTGATGTATTGTAATACTGTACCCACCCTGTAGCACAGCCATAGTTGTGGCCACTGACTTTGCATCTCTCACCCTGTTATGTAGGTCTCTCCGGGATAATGCCAAGGCAGTAGCCTGTAGCTGTTGAGTATGTTTTGTGTAGATGCTTGCCAATACACTGGGCATGTAATGGCTATGGTAAATGCCATGCACACATCTAACACACCTACCCAGAATGCATGCTGTACATGCGCACGTATTGTTGCTGTGAAATGCACGCCATCACAGGGGTGACCATGATGGGGTATTGGAAGGGTATGTCAGACACCTGCATGATAACTAACATCCTGTCATTGTGGAATGTGTCTACAGGGAGTAACATAATGGTGGGAGACATGGCCTACAGTAGGGACATGTTTGGAACAACACCCATATACAGTGCAACACCAGTGTATATACCTGTAGGACAATGGCAACTGCTGCAGAGATACACTATGGCATAAGGCATTACAATGGTCCACATTATCAGCTGGGACTAGGCTGTAACATGTGGTATTCAGTGTATAGGACACTGCAAAGTGACACACATGTGTAGGGCTTACTTGTTATGCATCTGCAAAAAGGCTGAAGGAGGGAGGAGGGGTGTCAGCATGACACACCAGTGCACTGCAACAGGGATCCTAAGTATAGTAAGAATGGCTGTATCTGCACCTAGTCAGGTTCAGGACCTGTGGCAGCTGTAACCCTACCACCACAGCAATAGTGACGGCAGTGTGTGAACGCTAAGGGGTGTGCACATGAGTAGACCTTGCAATCATGCAGAATAGGGGGACATGTGTAGGGCAGACTGAATATACATTGGGAAATGCAGATGGCCCATGCTGGTATACCCCTGCCAGGAGTAGTGACTGCTGTAGTACATACAAGAGGTGCAACGAACCATCATGATAAGGGTGTGCACACATATGCCCACACGGTGTGTATGCATCATGGTCAGCATCCGCACACCTAACACATTCCGTAGACACTGCATGTGAAAGTACAGGGCATATGTCACATATCGGGCTCATGTACTGCTAAGATATGTGGTGATATGGTCCCATGGCAGATCAAGGATGGGTGCATCATATCAATAAGGATGTGTACACTCCCCATAGCCATGGTATGCTCTGATGGTTGTCAGTGTAAGAGTATTGGCTTGGTCATACATGGTCTGCATCAGACATCAGGCATTTACAAATGACATCTGTCCACATATCATACCAGGTATGTGTTGCTGGAAAATATAGGGGCTGTGAGCATTACAGCTGACATAACAGACACAGTAGTACACATTCAGCAATGGGCTGTACACCTGTGATGTGTGGTGCACAGTACATGGCAGGGTGCAGAACAGGTGCACAGAAATACCGTGTTCATGGGCGCAGTGGTATCCAGAGGAAGGGGTTTCACCTAGTGACACAGCACATGCATCACACACATGTATACTGTTGCTAGCATGGATTGACTATAGCTGCACTGCATGCTGTCGAGGACCATATGTTATGCATGTTGACAGAGGGCTAATAGGAGGACTGTGTGTACTATCATTGTGCAACCTCACCTGTATGTGTGTGTGCATCCTGGTGGGTGGTTAGTTTGTCTGTAGGTTTACTCTGGTGAAGTGGAGGGAGGTTGATGTATGTAGGATGCTTGTTTGTATGTGTGTGTGTTTGTTTGGCTGGCCATGTATGCACGTGTGATTGTGGGGTGTTCATACAGCAGTACCTCACTCTGGGATCATGCAGTGTATGTACATGGACTGCCACATTACACACCAGGAATACTTGTTGTGTGTAATCACAGGACAGCTGATAGTATAATATGGTCTGTAGCATGTAACAGGCATCAAGAGGGAAGGTAGGCACCAGGTACACCCTTAATATTGCATTCAGCAGAGAGGTCACCTACAACCCACGTATGCAGCACTACAGATGCATTGGGAAGTACTAGTCAACACCATGGAGTGTATCCAAATATTACAGTTGTGACATGATAGGCTGAATGAGCAGCATATCTGGCATGTACTGAGCATTACATACACATGGCACACCAGTGTGTGGTATTATGGATAGAACATAGTTGCCCAAACATATAGGGGCCATGCTCATGATGTCCAGACATACACAGTGTGAATACTGAATGACAGCTGTGAGGCCATCTAAAACCACTACACACAGGTCAGGCAGATAATGTAGTAACAGGTCTTTGTTGTGACCACTTGTGTAGGCATTTAGAGGACTGATATGTTAATGAGTGGTATCAGTGTGTGTATGTTAACAAGTGTGATGCAGGAAGGGGTACACATGGACATATACGTGGGACTGTCTGTAAAGTCACAGACAGGGAGGTATTACAGAGGTGTGTGTGTGTGTGTGTGTGTGTGTGTGTGTGTGTGTGTGTGTGTGTGTGTGTGTGCATGTGTGCATGTGTGCGTGTACTGTTAGGCAATGCTGTACAGGTTTTAAAGTGCATTTATTGTTTTCCCCCACAGGTGGCGAGGTGGGACAGGGTCCCTCCTGCATGCAATCTGATGTTGTTGTCCATACAGACACTGAAGATGATGATAGTACTGTTGAGGCACAGGTGGGGTTGTCAGGGGCCAATACTGCACCATCATTTGACATTCCTCTTTTAGACACCCCAACCCCACACAGTTTCAGTGCCTATATATACCCCATCACCAGTGGCCATAGCAGAGGGACAGCTGGCATTTGGTGGCAGTGCACAGGAAAGTGTGGTAACCATGCCTATTGTGTCTGGTCGCAGCAGGCATAGCTGGATGTCCAGCAGGGCACCAAATAGGCAGAAGTCCCAGGGTGCTCATGGTAGGGCTGCTGGACATCATGCTCCTGGCAGAGGCGACATAGCTGGTACCAGTAGGTGCATGTTTCAGGCTGTCATGGCGATGCAGGCACAGATGGAAAGTTACACCAGACAGGGCCTGATGCTGCTCTCACATCTGTAAGCGACAACATCCGTGAACTGTCTGGTAGCATCCGTGCTTATACCGAGCTCATAAATAGATGGCATGGTGAGATGATGGCCCTCATCGGCCATGGTGTGTCCATGCTTGAACATGTGGTGGGGGTGCAGAGATGGCTGCATGGAGGTAGGCCAGCAACACCAACAGCTGGCAGTCAACGTGGATGTGCTAGGACACCAAGGGGCTCCCATAGAGGCAGTACCAGCCCTGGCAGTGTAGGGGGGTGCTGTCCACACCACAACACAGCAGGCCATGTGCACATGATCCTGGCCAGTCCCAGGAGGGGCCTGGTACCAGTGGACATTTGTCATCAGCAGGTGAGAGTAGCACATCAAGGCCTATACCTGGATGTGCCCATGGAACCCCTGGCAGGCACAGTCCATGTGTCCAGGGCCAGAGGCAGTGAACTGCACACCCTGCCAGGTATGGTCTGCAGCTGTCCATAAACACCTGTGTAGGGTAGCCACATGGCAGAATTGTGTGCATGCATACCCACACACTATACAGCACACCTACAGCAACCCCAAACCTACACACACCACAGCACCACACCCAGCTCACTGCAGTACACCCCTCACCCACACACATGGTGTCAAAAAATGTATGGTCCACCCTCGGCCTCAGGCAAAACAACATCACACCCTGTACATATGATGATACCTGTGCCACATCCTTGTCATCCATACCATCAATGGCTAATATGGTTCTGATGCACACGGTGACTGTACTACAGTGTACCACAGTACTGCTGTGTAACATGTTGTAAAAAGTAAAGTGTAATGCATATATGGCAGGTAGTATAGCCATCCAGCAATGATGCATTAAAGCTGTTAGTAACACTGGTTGATTGCGGTCCCTATAATATTATCCATTTGTTTTGTAGGTGTACATGTGTCAGCACGAGGATGGTCTGCATTCATATTCCACAACGGGTATGGCACTGTGGTGACACCATAGCTGTGACATATCTGGGGTACAGTTGAACATATGTCACAGGTTACTAAAATGGTTATTGCCTGTGCCCCATGGACAGGTGACCCACTGGGGAGTGTATACCCTGCAACCTGATGTAGACCCATCCACATACACACAAACTGTTACTTGGCAAAACTGGAACTAGACCCCTACCTAGCTATGTAGTGATACTGAAGTGTGTGGCTTACACTGCACACACCACACAGCGTTTAGGGTGAGGTGTGTCCCAGGTTACATGTTACATATAGAACATCCCCAGACATTTACAGTATGCTAATGTGGGATGTAATGGGTGTATATGGACAATACATAGTGTGACATGCCTTCATATACACATTAACAGACACATAACAGGCAGACACACATCCGAGAGACCAGGGCCTATTGCTGCTAACTAACTTGACAGTGTGTCCAATGTGGTAAAGGTAGGCTGCACACAGCATATGCATAACTGGCCTGGATTGTGGTATCAGTTACCTGTATGGTTGATGGTGACAGTGGTAACCATAACGTGGTACATGGGACATATACCAGGTGTACCTTGGTGTAATGACGGTGCACACAGCACCCGCATCCCCCAGTGGATAGTGTACTCCCTGAAACCCATGATGACACTCTGCCATACCCACCATCACACATTGGCCGTGACTGCGATACAACCCATAGTATACCCCAACAGTGGTACTACAGGGATATGCATCTAATGCACATGCCACACATGTACTAGGGTGTTGCATTGTCATGCCTCACCTATGGGCAGCAACTACACTATCTGTACTACTGTGTGGCAATGGGTATTGTAATAGGAGTATGTGGCCTCAGAATGCTGTACCCTACAGATATACGGACATGCACAGATACACACACATGCCAGAACACAATGGGTATCCCATGCCTATCAACCCAATTGTACAACACTGTTGTGGTGGTGCTGCAAGACTCATGTAGCCAGTATGGGGAGAAGCTTAACAGGGTACATGTAATGTCCCATACAGCAGCAGCCACAACTGACTATGGAAATGGGTGTTGCGTTGGTTGTGAAGGCCCTCATGGCATTTCCAAGAACAGGTGTGCTAACACACAGACACTGCTATACTCAGTCATGCACATGTACACATCTGTCAGTACAGGGGTGCATCACTGCAGGTGGTCATAGCTGTGTACCTAGCTATTGCCCAAGGAGAGATTGGGTGCGTAGGGGTTGTGTGTACAGTGGCATCCTGCCACATGGCAGGTGGCAGCAGGCAATCTATCAGCAGACAATACTGTGGTGACCCTCAGGGTGAGAATGCCATGCATCAGTCAATCCTCCAGGTGCCTTCTGCACATGGCCACTGAGGTGGTCAAGTTGACATGTATGCAGCATGCATTACAACACATGGTTAGTGTCTGTGATAGAGACCTGTACTCAAGCATGTTCTGTTGACTGTGGTAGTGTAGTGGAGGTACCTGTGGCATGTGGTGCATACAGGGTGACATCTCCTATATGTGCCAGTTCTTAAACAGCTGGGCAGACATGTCAGTGCCAATCAAGCTTAGGTTGCCTGTACATATCCCAACTGGATACCTGCCATCTAAACATCTGTACAGGGACTGACAGTCATCAGCTTGACAAGTAGCTATGTGGTAGGCTGAGTGTGTTGACAAATAGATGTTTGACAACAATATGTATGCATAACCATGTCAGAAGCCCTCACTAACATGTGCTGTACAGATGGTAGTCTACATTTGCATTCTACATGTTGGATCATTACCCAGTAAGGGGTATATACTGTGCACAGCTCACACACCAGGGATACAACAGGGAGGCCTCTGAGTCCAGCTATGCCTGCAGGTGTGCCTGTTGTCAGTACTACATTTAGCACTCTGCTCTTGCCTGGGTATGCACTGTCATTAGTAGTACTGCCATGATACACTACATGCCAGTGTGACAGCATGTACCCTGGGCTACTACCCCTGTATGTAACACATTCACATGGATAACAGTGCTGTACAGGCCTCATATACTTCTGTGTCCCACACATAACACTCACACCCCTTGGTACTGTAATGACAGCACATAGGCACATGTTTTGTACACGGCATTACATGCACTTATTACAGCTGTCATTACCCTGCTATGTTATCATACTGGGTGGTGTGAACTGGTTACCAGGGCTAAGCCATGCTTAGCAAGTATCAACATTGCTGCAGTATGACAGCTGAGCTGATTTGCGCACTGGTAAGCAAAGCCTACACTGTGTAAGCACCCATATGTTTATTTATTATTTATTTATTGCATTTGTTTACCAGGAAAGTCCACTGGGCCTTGGAGAGCCTATTTTCAGTGGAGGCCCGGGGAGATAAGCTCCACATACAAATTATACAGAAAATAATTTTCAATTACATAAATGGCTAAAAGGCTATACTTTACAGTTTGTACAAAAATACAATTTAGTTACATGAATGCTTAGAAGGCTATACAGTAGCAATACTAGGCATGGATTTTAAGGTAACACAGTATAATGTACATGTAAGAGTTAACATTGTATTAAACAAGTTGCTGGGCAATGGATTGAAGACTAGAATAGGAGTGCAAAAAAGACATGGATGAAAGGTTCAGGAGTGGTAGTAAGGTGGGTATAGAAAGAGAGGGTTAGGATCAATTTTGGGTAGGTAGCAGGGTTAGGCACAACTGGGATGGTTAGAGTGCTGGTTGGCAAGAAGGAGGAGGATGGGAAAAAGTATTTGGGAAAAAAGTAGAGGGGTAGACTAGGGGAGATAGAGTTTAGAGAGAGTTATTTTTGGCATGGGCATAGCCAGCAAGAGGAGAGGTATTGTCTAAGAGATGTTTTAAATAGGACAGGGCTACTGTTGGTGGTTATTATGGATGGAAGGGAGTTCCAGAGTTTGGAAACAGTAAAGGAACAGGGCATTTGACCAGCTGGGAGTTGGGGTTTGTTGTCTTTGAGCAGAGTTTTATATTCTGATCTAAGGCATCTATTTGGCTAGTACAAGGTCAGCAGGGAGGAGAGAGATGGACATGATGTGGGGTTATATATTAGTTTATGTGCAGTAGTTAAGTGAAGGTAGTTTAAATAGAGTAGTAGTTCAGGCCAGTTTAGTTGCTGTAAAGAGGAGCAGTGGTGTGTAGAGGATCTAGCATTTGTTTTAAATTTGGCAACCTTATTGTAACATGAATCTAGTTTGGTTTTGAGGGGTGAGTGAATATTTGTAAGGATAGAGGCACCATATAGCAGGGATGGAAGTATGAAGGCTGAGGCTAGAGCCTTTTTTACACTATGGTTAAGATAGCAGTTGTGCCTGTAGAGGGTGCCCACTTTCTGATGTGTTTTTTTATATTGTTGAGAATGTGGAGGTCAAATGTTAGGTTTTCATTAATGGTGACTCCTAACAGTTTGGTTCTAGAGATGGTTTCAATTGTGGTATTATTAAGGGAGCAGTTAGATAATTCTGACCTATTTAGGGGGGGGGTTGTCTTTTTGGGAGTGAATAGAATCAGTTTTGTTTTCTTTGGGTTGAGGGCAAGGTGGTTGTTTGACATCCAGTTTTCAGTGGATGTAAAGGTTTGTTGAGTTAGTAGCTGAAGCTCAGAAGGGGTTTTAGCAGTGCAGATGATTGTAGAGTCATCTGCATATTGGATCACAGTGCCATGAGTGAGGGAGTTATGGAAGTCATTTATAAATATGTTGAATAACAGGGGGCCCAGAATGGAACCTTGGGGTACACCTGTAGTGATGTTGAGGAAGGGAGAACATGATTGCTGCCACTTTGTAGATTGATATCTCTCAGAGAGATAGTTTGAGATCCAGTTTAGGGTTGGAGGGGAGACACCTAGGTCATTGAGTTTAGAGGGCAGAAGGGGTGAGATATGGTGTTGAAGGCTTTTGAAAGGTCAAGTAAAAGAGTAGAGATGGTTTGATTGGTATCACATGCTCTATTTACAGTATCCAAAAAGGAAATAAGAGCTGTGTTTGTGCTATGGCCTGGCCTAAAGCTATATTGGGTTGGGGAGAGAAGTTGGTTATTAACTAAGTGGTTAAGAAGCTGAGCATACACACATTTTTCTAATATTTGAGCAATAGGAGTGAGGATAGCAATGGGACAGGAGTTGGAGATGTCTGAGTTTTTGTTGCCTTTATGGAGAGGAAGAATGTATGCTTTCTTCCAGATATTTGGGACATAGGATTATTGAATATATCTATTAATAAGTATACTAATGGGGTAGGCAATGGAGCTTGTGAATATTTTTAGGAATTCAGAGGGTAGGTTATCAGCAGCATTAGTGCAAGGTTTTAATTTTAGAAGGAGTTTCATTATGGTGCTTGTGGGAACAAGCGAGAAAGAAAAATTAGGTAAATCTGAGGGTGGTTGGTTTGTGAGCTAGTCTTAGTAAGAGGAAAGGTGGCGGTCAACATAGCTATGGTTTCAATGAAGTATGAGTTAGAGAGAGGCTATATCAGAGGGTGTTTTATCAGGGTGTGGGTAAGGATTGGTGTTAGAGCTGGGGTGGATTAGGGAATTGATTGCTCCGTAGAATATTTGAGGGTTAAATTTGTGCTGGTCCTGAAGTCTATGGAAATTTTATTTTTTGTTTTTAATGACCTGTTTTTGGCCTGATTACGTAGTTGTTTATATAGTGCAAGGTCAGCTGGGTTATTATTCTTTTGCCAGACTTTCCACGCCTTGTGTCTAGTAGACATGATTTGCTTGGTGGATTTGGTAAGCCATATGGCATGATTAGACTTGACTCTTTTTAGTCAGGGAGGGGATACACTGTCTAGGATTTTGAGAAATGTTGAGTTGAAGGATTCTACTGCCTCATTGAGGGGGTGGTTTTTAATGGTGCCCAGTTAGTATTCTGTAAAATTTCATTTAGGGTTTCTGGTGAGAAGTGGGATAGGTGTCTGGTTTGTTTTAGTTGGTGATTATTTGTAGCTGAGGCAGTTTTACAGATAGCAAAGGCTGGTAGGTGATCACTAATGCTATTTGATAAAGTTCCAGAGGAGGAGATCCTTTTTGGGTCAGATACCAGGATCCAATATAAGACTGAGCCTTGGTTCTTTTTACTATTGGGTCTGGTAATATCAGTGATAAGCTGGGTGTACTTAAATAAGTTGATGTTAGTTTGGGGGTTATTGTTAGTGATATTTAACCAATTAATGTTAATATCCCCTAGGATGATCATTTCATTTTGGATATTTTTGCATGACCAGGAGAGGATGTCTTCTAGTATTGGAATATTGTTACCTGGGGGAATGTACAAGACTATAATACAGAGAGTTTTGTAGTTATTTAGCTTTAGGAAGGACACTAACAGTTCTGCTGTGGAGAACTGTGGAATAGTTTTATTGAAAGGAACTATGGTGTAGGTACTTGGGTATATTAGAGTGATACATCCACCTTTGCTATGTGGCCTGTCGTATCTATGGCATGCATAGTTGGGGGGTAGGAATTCAGTGCTGTTGATATGTGATTTAAGCCAGGTCTCAGTTATGGCAGTGAAATCAGGTTTGTTTTGATGTAACCGTGCATGGAAATGGGGGATTTTGTTTTTGATGCTTTGTCGATTGATGGTAGTAAAATTTAGGGACTTTTTAGAGTGGGGTTGGTTGTGAATAGCAGATTGTGGGCCTGGATTTGGGTGTATGTCACCACATTTTATTAAGTTAGAATGGGTGGCCTGGTTTGTAGGGAGTAGTTTTTTTTTTGGTTTTGTGATAGTTTAGTTTGGAGTGAGTGTATTGGTGTTTATATAGTGGAAGGACTTTTACTCTAGCATGTAGAATTATGTCTAGGGTATATAAGGTAGACCCTATTGTGGAATAGCTTGGGAGAGACTGAAAATGTGTGGATGTTGTGAGTGTTGGTTTGAAAGGTATATGAGTGGTATGATTGGATGTTAGGTGGAATAATATATAGAGCTGTAGGGAGATAGTGAGGATAAAGTCTTCAGAGTGTAGAGGCATTGTATTAGGGTGGTATAGATGTGATAGGAGAGAGAGTAGAGGAGTGGAAGCTGTAGACGTGGGGATGGGTGGAGTTGGGTGAGCCAGTGGAAGGTTTTGATTGCAGTGGGTGGGGTCAGATTAGGGACAAGTGTAATGACAGTGGGGGTGGGTGGGATATGGGGGTAGTGTAGGGGAGTGGAATGAGTCCGCAGGGTGAACGGAGCAGGAAGAGCTGAGAGGCAAGGTCAGCCAGGAAAAACAATCAGTAAGCAGGACTTAAACTACAGGTAAAGCCAGGGAGTGAGTTTTATATTTGTGATTTCTGTAATAAAATTATGATCAAGAACGTTTGTAGTTCTAAGTAAGCCTAGAGAGAGTGAAGATTATTAAGGTGGACTACTCAGTTGAGGGGCAGGGAGAAATCCAAATCAGGTACGCCTGCAAGGATCTAGTGAATGGGTTTAGCAGGACATTTTAGGGTGAATGATGCCACCTGGGGCGAAGACGGGAAAGTGATACACAACAGCTTAAAGTTCTTCAGAACATTTGTAATTTATTTAATTACAGGGTTAGAAGGAGCAGTCAGGGAATTATTATGAAATCAGGGGGGCTGCGGCAGGCTGCTATCACGTACACTGGTTAGAATTTTGGACAAGACTGTAATGTGGTTCTAACAGTTCACTTAGAGCTACATACACTGAGTTGTCTCTGTAGAAGTGGAATTAATTCTTTTCTCTTTGGGAGCCGATAGTAGGACCTCGGAAGCAGGGTTTACTCAGATGTTTTCACTATGAAGGGATGGATTCCTGACAGGAATGAGTACTGGGGGAGCCTGTGGTTACAAGCTGTAAGGAGAGGAGACACAAAACCTTAATGAAAAAGGAGATTAGGAGGAGGATTATATAGGAGATAGGGCACAGAGAAGGAGAGTTCAGAGTGAGAGGGATAGTACCAACGTGATCTGAGGAAAGAGGATGTCGAGAGTGAGAGAAGAAAGAGTCAGGAGGAGGGAGAGATCATTAGGGTACAAAAAGAAATAGCAGAACTGGAGGCAGGGGGAAAAACTTTTGCAGTACAGAAATAGGGATAGAAGGAGAAGATCTAGAGGCAGATTGGTAGTACAAAATACGGAGTTACACCTTTCAATACAATGCCCATGTTAGCTGAAGGAGTACACCAGTAGCAAACACTCTATGCATAAATAAAACATTCCACAATGCACTCACATTGAATCATGTAAACATGTAGGATTCTGCGCTTAAGTGTAGATTTTAGTGGTAAATATTGGGCAAATATGGAGCAAACAGCAGTGTTATACAGCCAACAGAATAAAGTTAATGAAACAGCTATGTTAATTTACTACATAATGAGGCTGTGAGCACCTTAATAGTGGGAGAATGCTAAAAATCTAGGAGCCACTAGGCATATCGAGGTGCTTCAGCATCTACTGACTGAATAAGTCCATTTGTACAATACACAAATTTGTCATTAGGAATCCTGCAGCAAGATGGACGATTCTCAGAGCAACAAACTAACGCCTGTGCATAAAGCTTCTAGTCCTTAATTTAAAAGTATCAGCATTTGTCATCAGTTGCTGTTAATCAAACAGGTTGCTCTATGGGTTTAAGAACAAGATACATAGGAACATTGTTCAGTGAACAATCAACTGGCACTTCAAATGACTATATTACAGATATTTGTAACCCTAGAAGTTACAGTCTCTGATAATCCAACAAAATAAGGCTTCTAGGAATTAATTAAGAGTCATTTTTAAACACATGCTACCAACAACAGCTTTCAAATATCAGCAAGTTTGATAGCACAAAACAGGTTACATTGCATTAGTAAAGCAGTGCATTTTGTTTTTAACAGTCTTCTAATGCACATGTGACAGAGCAGCAAGGCAGTTGATTCACATAAAACAAAGTACATTGCCATACTGTTTAACCTACCAGATAGTGAGATGAGCAGCTTGTCCGTTTATGTCCTGATTTTAAAAATGGTTCCACAGAGAGCAGCACTGTGGTGAAAACCTGGGGTGGAAACCAGTCTTCCTGTGAGGGGAATGAGGTAGGGAAAGCAGGGGCGAGGGGCAGAGATATAGAGCTGAGAGGTGAGGTGGGCCAGGAAAAACAATCAGTAAGCAGGACTTAAACTACAGGTAAAGCCAGGGAGTGGGTTTTATATTTGTGATTTCTGTAATAGAATTATGATTAAGAACATTTGTAGCTCTACTAAGTAAACTTAGAGTGAGTGAGGATTATTAAGGTGCACTACTCAGTTGAGGGGCAGGGAGAAATCCAAATCAGGTACGCCTGCAAGGATCTAGTGAATGGGTTTAGCAGGACATTTTAAAGTGAATGATGCCACCTAGTGGCAAAGATTGGAAAGTGATACACAACAGCTTAAAATTCTTCAGAACGTTTGTAATTTATTTAATTACAGGGTTAGAAGGAGCAGTCAGGGAATTACTATGGAATCAGGGGGATATTTATCCATAGCTTAGCACTGGTTAGCTTCATGCAAACCTGTGCAAATGCACTTTAAGCTGCTCAAAACTGACTTAACCACTCTGTATCCAACTGCCCTTGTTCTGCCCAGCAACAAAATAAACAGCCCTTACAGGTCTTGAACCCAGGACCCTGTACACTAAAGTCACAACACTTAACCATTAAGCCATGACCACTGTGAAGACAGCTGTTGTTTTACCAATATAAATGTCAATACACATATTGAGTAGTATTGAACAATTGCCTTTACTGTCACAATTGTGTAGTACTTGTTATTAATATGACTGTTGCATCACATATGTAGTTTTATCATAATGTACACATAGCAGATACATACGTTGAGATACATCTGGGAGGGTATACACAACCGGGAGGTTTACACATGACAGGAATATGGATATATATACATATATTAGGTCAAAATATGTCTACATGTACATACACATGTATACTCATACATATGTCTGTATACAAATCTGTATAGTGCAACATATATATGGCCATGTGTACATCTCTTCGTATGTATGTATGTATATATATATATATATATATATATATATATATATATATATATATGGCTATATATGTATTCACATCCTATGTGTACAGTTATGCCTATTTATGTGGGTATATATGTAGATATCTATAACTATATGTGCATACATATCTATTCTGATATATCTATTACTGTCAATATATATATATAGATATCCATATGTATATGTGCATATATATCTCTATCTGTATATGTGTAGACATATATTGCTCTGTATATGTATATATCTGCGTGTTTATATGTATATATATATATATATATATATATATATATATATATATATATATATGTACCGATACATATCCATCTATGTATGTCAATATGTATATGTGTATATATCTATACAGATATATGGGTAATTATATATACATATATGTTCACCATATGTCCTGAACATGGAGTCCTAACTCAGCCCCGATAGTCCCAACCTCTTAGTGCAAGGGGCTGTCAGGTATGTATTGCAGGTATATTTGTAGACTATTGCTAATGTAATAGGGATTGTCTTCACAGACATGGTGTGTGTGTGGGAGGTCACATCTGCTTTTAACATGTGCATTATTGGCTACTGGCAGACATCCTAAGGACATCATAGTACAGTACCACTGCTAGCACAGTAATACTTCTGTGGACTGCAGCAGAGATATGGCCAATATATGTGGACAGTCTGACACACTTTGGTCAGTCCAGAGGTATACACCGAACCCCTTAGTTCAATACATGTGGACCAAGCCTAACAATGTGGATGTTAACAGCCATGTAGATGTGTATATCATGTAAATACTGGTATACATTTGCCCCATAGGTTATGCATTCACACACCCCTGTCTGTCCTGACATATAATTACCACTGGCACAGAGGTGCCATGGCCACATACTACCCACTAGTTAGTGACATACATCTGTACAGCATCCCACTGCTTTGTCTGACAAAAATGACTGTTATGATGGCCTGGCAGCAGTACATCTGGCAAGTATCTGGATATGACATCTCACTGGGTAAGTACACTAAGCTGCTAGGCATGCAACAAAGCACTGTGCAGGCTACAGGCAGACTGCCTCAACACTCGCCTACATTTGCTATGGGGGAGTACACATGTACCTGCATATATAGCAGGCTCTACAGGCATGTCACAGCACAGAGTAACAGACATTTGTGTGAAAGTGCATAACCACAACCAATGTGAACACAGCCACAGCCACATATGATAAGCTAGCATAATATTACAGTATATGGACTATCTGATCAACACCATCCTCATATGTGCCACTCATACACTAACCCTACATATATTGGACCGCTACACAGTATAGTCCAATGCCTGTCTGTGGTATGGGACTTTTGTATGTTTGGCCCTACAAACATGTAAGCCAAGAGGGTAACTTACAGTGGAGCAGCATGTAACATCAGATAGAACAGAACCAAGAACCATGGCATCTACCACAGTCAAGGTACATATTCACAATACACACACTGTTGACTATCACCATCAGTACACAGACCTCAGTACTGTACACACAACCACAGAATGCCCAGGTTATGTCCTCAAATATAACCCCTACTATACATAACATGTGTAGCAGTCTGATATCTCACTGGCTTGTAATCAGATATGATGTCAATAAATATGGTGTACAGTACATATGCACCTCTTACTGCATGACATATGTACAAAGGTTGACAGAGTTGTGGCTGGAGGCACAAACACAGGGCCAATATTGACATGTTGCTGTGATGACCTCATACATTTACTGTTGTAACAGGGTTTGTTGCAACATATGTCCTATGAGGGATATGACGTTAATAACTCTCACAGTTGTCACCATCTACTGACTGCAATCCTCACACTACCTTCTGCAGTTCACAGATAGGTGCTCTGTGTGTAACATGAGAAACAAAAGGCACCACACACTGCCCAGTTTGCAGATGACCTTACAGATGGGGGTTTCCTCATAAATATAGCACTGACATGACAGGTATTAAAACATGTAGGGCACCCATATCCACACACAACCTGTTAAACCAACATTACTCCAAATGCAGTATAGGAGCACTTACAGTCTGTAGTCAAGTCAGGCATATCCCCATCCTGTGTGTTGGCCTGTTTTCACAGTGTATGTTGTTAGAGGTAAATCACCAATCCATCTGTGATGCTGTTTGCCAAACAGATCTAGTTCATACTCACAGTGAATGAAAAGGCCCAACACCAACATGATGTTCCAAGATACTGGAGTGTGTTTCCATGCAATTTGTTATGGGAATGTTACCACAGCTGTTCCACATGCAATCAGCTAGAGGAGGGCTGCAATTCGTGCAGAGGCCATCAGCTGATTATGAGCATCACTTACAATACACATGCTGCTGCCTAAGCAAAGCAGGTGTAAGTCTCTACATCCACCAGAGAGGGAGTGTGAGAGGCAGACAGAGGCAAAGATAAGTTGGGGGTGGGGGGGTGGGAGAGTAAAACTTAAGCATGTTTGTGTCACACACCTACCAGTACAGGGTATCACACCCCTGACTGACTATGTATTGCTATCACATGTCTATGCAGTTATTGGATGCGCCACATAGGTTACATGTTGTGGAGCTCTCCAAACGTATATGTGATGGTGAGTGACATCTGCAACAGTGATATGTTAGCTATACGGTAGGTGTAGTACACGTGCCTGTCCACATGAACAGATGTCAGCGTCAACACAGCTACACTCTTACAGAAACACACACACATTGACACACTTGGCAGGGTCAGGAATACAACTCATCACTAGTTAGATTGCTGTAAACTGCAGTGGTGGGGATGCGGTAGCGTTGTCACCTCACAATAAGATGTTGTTCTGTTCAATTCTCAGCTAGAGCATCTTCTGTGTGGAGACATGGGTGAGTGGGCTTACCTTCGTTGAAGGTTGTGCATCAGAGCTGGCACCTCGGCATGTAAACGTCTGCTGCCAATCATTAGCGGATGGGAGTTCCACTGTGGCAACCCCTAACCGGAAAAAGACGAAAAACACAACAACTAGTTAGATTGCCACAACACAGTACTGTGCAGGTATCACATGCACCACAGGGGTTATACAGAGGTTATATGGGAACAGGGTATGTGGAGATGTCTGACATCAGACAGCATGCTTCAGTATGCCAATGGGGGTTGTAGTGAGTGTGAATGTGGTCATAAGCCTCATACACCACACATACAGACACAAAGTGCCAGTACTGACATACATGGGTGCATTGCTTAATGGGTGTGTAGTGGTCGACTGTGCCAGATGGCTATACAAGGCTAGGTGATGGGTATACCTTGGCATCAGGCCACATGATAATGGTCTGCATTGTGGCTCAGGGGTGTAGTGTCTGGATTTGCCCACACAGGTGGGTATTGTATTCACCATCCAATCACCTGGTAACTATTGTGTCTGGGCATTGCTACGCATTGCTTGCCATGTATGTGTTCCTTAGTCCATGACATGGATGGTGTCTGGGATGTGCACACCTCCCACATGCATGTACAGTGACATGTGGTACTGTACTGGGGTGTCTGTCCCATGTCGTGTACACAGATTGTTATCAGATGTGCCAGTCCTGGCCTCATGTGGTGGGAACTGTTAATGGACAGCAGGTTGACCCTGCACCTACATTGATAGCATGATGCAGGTATTTCCTGGTGTCAGTGGCATCTGTCCATACATGGCATGTGTTTCAGGCATGGTATGTCCTTTGTGGTCACATTTGATGGCACCACTGGTGTTGCAGGTATCCAGTGGGGAACATAGGGAAGGTGCACTGTCTGCATGTACACGCATATTGGACTGATGGACAGGGTACCATGCCCTCTGTAGCCCACGGCAATCACACCTTTGTTACTATCAGTGGGCAATATGCAGTGTACAACCACAATAGTGGTTGTTGCCTAGGCAAGTAGGTGTGTGTGTTTGTATGAGACATGGGTTAAGAGTTTTCTCTGGGTAATACATGGGTTGCTAACTTTATTTGCCTGGCCTTGATCTCACATGTAGGGGTATGGACTTGCACCCCAGCCTCTTGGCTATTTCACATCTGTTATCCCTGTACTGAGGACATTGTGACATATACTAGGGCGACCATATAAGAAATTTGCAAAACCCACTCCACAATGAGTCCAATTGTTACACACTCAGGATACAAATGACAAACACAGACACACAGTGACACACATGCAGAAACACAGACACACACACACCTGCCATGTCTGGGATTAGAACTCCTATCTAACTAGTTTATTACACAACAGCACCACACAGTTATAGGACACGCCATGGAGATACTGGAGTACTCCTTCCCCAAAGTTGTATTTCACAATGAATGACACCAGCAGGATTGCCAAAGTAGGGCATTTGAATTGTAGTGAGTGTGACTAGCCTAAAAAACATTGCTCCTGCACAGACATAGAAACACACACAAATACATCTAAAACTGCCATGTGTGGGAATAGAACTCTTACCAGAGCTCTATATTGCACTACAGCATTACCCTGTTATAGGACGCACCATGGAGATTACTGGAGTACTCCTTCCCTAAAGGTGTATTTCACAGTGAATGACATCAGCAGGATTGCCAAGGTAGGGCATTTGAATTGTAGTGATTGTGACTAGCTTAAAAAGGTATTGCTCCCTACACAGACATAGAAACACACACAAATACATCCACACCTGCCATGTGGGGGAATAGAACCCCTACAAGAGTTCTATATCACACTACAGCATTACACTGTTATAGGACGCGCCATGGAGATTACTGGGCTACACTTTTCCCAAAGGTGTATTTCACACTGAATGATATCGGCAGGATTGCCAAAGTAGGGCATTTGAATTGTAGTGAGCATGAGTAGCCTAAAAAGTATTGCTCTCCACACAGACTGAGGGGCGCACACGTGCACACACACACACACACACACACACACACACACACACACACACACACACACACACACACACACACCTGCCATGTATGGGATTAGAGCTCCTACCTAACTAGATTATCACACTACAGTGGTACACAGCTATTGGATGTGCCACAGAGATTACTGGACTACCCCTTTCCCAAAGGTGTATTTCACACTGAATGACATCAGCAGCCTTGCCAAATTAGGGCATTTGAATTGTAGTGAGTGTGACTAGGCTAAAAAGCATTACTCTCTACACAAACAGGGACACACACACACACACACACACACACACACACACACACACACACACACACACACACACACACACACACACACACACGCATGCACACATGTGGGATTAGAACTCCTACCTAAATAGTTTATCACACTACAGCAGTTCGCAGTTATGGGACACGCCACAGAGATTACTGGGCTACACCTTACCCAAAGGTGTATTTCACAGTGAATGACATCAGCAGGCTTGCCAAAATAGGGCATTTGAATTGTAGTGAGTGTGACTAGCCTAAAAGCATTGCTCTCTACACGGACAGGGACACACACACACACACACACACACACACACACACACACACACACACACACACACACACACACACACACACACACACACACACACACACACACACACACACACACACACACACACACATGCCATGTCTGGGATTAGAACTCCTACCTAACTAGTTTATCACACTACAGCAGTACACAGTTATAGGATGCGCCACAGAGATTACTGGGCTACACCTTTCCAAAGGTGTATTTCACAGTGAATGACATCAGTAGCCTTGCCAAAGTAGGGCATTTGAATTGTAGTGAGTGTGACTAGCCTAAAAAGCATTGCTCTCTACACAGACACACACACACACACACACACACACACACACACACACACACACACACACACACACAAAAAGGGTTGCCATGTCTGGGATTAGAACTCCTACCTAACTAATTTATCACACTACAGCAGTACACAGTTATAGGATGCACCACAGAGATTACTGGGCTACACCTTTCCCAAGGGTGTAAGTCAAAGTGGATGACCTCAGCAGGCTTGTCATAGTAGGGCTATGGGGAGGGCAGTGTGTGTGCATGGGCCATAACCCATTCATGTAGAGGTTGACACACCACATGCGGGCACATGCAGGGTTATATTCCACATGTACATGTATACAGCTGCTAGATGACTACTTCCTTGTACAGTCATGTTGCACAGCTAGCACTTGCACCACATTGTCTGTAATGTTGATGGATACCGGTGGCTGTCTACAGTGAGTGACATTTACACCTCATGTGGTTGTAGCCATTTGGCTGCTTGCTAGGTGGGATAGGTCTCATAATGGATGGCTCCTTGTCACAATCACTCTCTTCCACACATCTATGTACATCTAATTTTGGCTTATTATAGTGTGTTGCCCTTGGATATATGTCTGTATTCCTATCTACTGTGTGTGCAAAGCATGACTGGTGCATACTGAGGAGTGTATGCACTAACATCTGCAACTGCCAGATATGTATGGTCCACTGTTGTTTGCAGACATGGACTTCATTTGTCTAAGTGTGTGAGCATGCCCAGTATGACCTTTCAGTATGTTGTTGTCTGACATTGCCTTCATTTCTCTAAGTGTGTGAGCATGCCCAGTATGCCCTTCTGTATTGAATGTGTGGATCGATTCCAGGTAGTTTGTACTCCAGTGCAGACCTTTTTGTTGTACATCTATAGGAAGCAAACTGTTTCTGCAGGGTATCCGTCGATCTTTTGGCAATATGGGGACACATTGTGCAGGGGATAGTGTGTACTGTAGGTGATTGTGTCTGTGCTGCTTCAGCTGCATGGTACTGCTGTTAGCAGAGATATTCAGACATGTGTACTGTTATACACTGTGATGTTTTCTGTCCTCCTGTACTGTCAGGTGGACATTCTTAATCACAGTAATGTCTTGGGGGACTTGGGGGACTGCAGCTGTCTCTGGTATTGTGGGCAGACGCCTACATATTCATGGTAAGTTATGCCATTCTGGAGGGGGAGCTTCAGACACTTGCTGCTGGGTCTGTGTATCTGGTTCAGCACCTTGGTACAGTGCTGGAAGAGGATCCCATATGTGTACATCCATCGACATGACAGTATTGCCTTATCTTGTTGTGGCAATACCTCACAGCTGTACAGATTTGCACAGGTTACCCAGAGACAGGGGCCATGAGTCAGGACATTACTCCTATTGTGGTGTATGGAAAGGTATGTAGCCACCCATTTATGTGTTTGCAGCCAGGGATAGTGTGTGCACACAGCTTTGTGTTGGACCTTGCACATTCCATGCTGCCCATGGTTCCACCCCCCTGTTATTCTATCCTCTTCCATACATTATGCATACATTCTCTGACACTTTCCCTAAGGTTATCACCCCATCACAGCTGTGTGTTGGTGTTGGTCCACAGTTCATGCAGTGGGACATGGTGCACATGTTACTGTGGTTTGTCCACATGGCCTTGCATATGGCTTATGTGGAGTGTGTTATGTTGTTATATGGGTGTCCATGACATAACATGCATTGGCAGTATGTGTGAGACACAGGCCTTTGGCAGAGGCCTGTCATCCATTAGGTGTTGCTGTGGGCCAGATGTGGCAGGCCGTTGCATTCTGTCAGTTCTACAGTCTCAGACCGCCATACAGTATATTCCCCTGGGATGACAGGGTAGGTGTGCTAGGTGTTCATGCCAATACTTTCTATCAGTCCTGATCAGGTGGTGTGAATGCTGGCAGGATGCTACCTATGGCTAGGGACACACCTGCATGGGACACCTGCAATGCATGCTGCATTCCTTTGCTATTGCCATATACAGGTGGGCTCATATCGTACCCATTCCCCACAGCAGGGATACGACCAGAGAGGTACCTGTGGGTGGTGTTTGCGTGAGCTGGGTGCATGTGTGCTATGGACACTACTTACATCTGACACACAGATATGCATGGGGCATTCCAGTTATGCTGGCATGTGCAGGTACATCAGCTGTTTCTCAATACATCAGTCCTGCCTCCTTTGTGATCTGCATGTGTTCAGGCAGACAACACCAGTAGCCCCTACTACAGGACCAGATAATGTGATGCATACCTGTATGTACAATTCCAAGGATGTCTCCATTTCACAGTGACACAATATATACTGTATGTCTGGGGTACTTTTCCCTGTGTACTGCTTGTATATCTAGCCCAACAGCCATGCCATGTCAGTCTTTCAGATGGTGACACATATTACCACCATACATTTACAATGGCTTACTGCTAGCATGTGTTACACTGGTGGGAATTGTCATTGGCACTGCAGTTGTGAGGACTTGTCCCTGTCACCAGCAGTAGTGGGCAATGGCCACTAGGTCTTACCTCAACATGCATACATACTGACCACTCTCACACAATATGAAATGCACACCAACCTAACACACACATACCTGCATATTGTGCAAGTGCTACAAGCTATCTTGCTACCTTGGCCACCTCTGGGCATCTGTGCTCCACTGTTATTATACCTACATATATATGTTACTACATTTATACATAGGGTTGTTGGGGGGGCACACCTGACTGTTACAACGTGTGTACATCAGATTGGGGGGGCACACCAGACTGTTACTACATTTCTAAATAGGTTTGGGAGGCACACCTGCCTGTTACTAAATTTCTAAGTTGGGCTGGGGGAGGGGGGGCACCTGTCTGTTTCTTCATTTGTACACAGTGGTTGGGAGGTGGCAAACCTGACTGTTAATACATTTCTACACAGGATTGGAGGGGCACATCCGACTATTTCTACATTTCTTCACAGGATTGGGGGGCACACCTGACTGTTTCTACATTTCTACACAGGATTGGGGGGGCACACCTGACTGTTACTACATTTCTTCACAGGATTGAGGGGGGCACACCTGACTGTTTCTACATTCCTACATAGGATTGGGGGGCACACCTGACACTTGCACACATTTGCTATGACTGTACTGGTATGTCAGGTATTCCATTTCATTCTGTATTCTAACCTATCATGCTGACTAGAGGCATGTCAGTGTACTACAGGTCTTAGCTTTGATTGACCTACATATTAGTTTCTGACTTCCTACCCTTCAGAACTAACATCCCACTGCCTGACCTGCTGTAGACTGTCTGTGTAGGCCTGGGGGGGGGGAGTTACCCATAGGCATCATTCAGAGGCCATAGCACAACCTTTGTTTGTATTTGTCTACACCTGTCCTGCTGGCTGAGACTGTTGGGTATGTGAACCTCCCTGACTGGCATGTGTGAGTCATATGGACACACATGTGGCCCAGCACATTTCCTGCAGTGGGTTTTGTTGCCCTGTGTAGTACTGGCTACTATGGTGACACCAGTATTTGTGACAGATCTCATGGTGCCACTATAGGTGTCTACTATCTGCTGGCATACCATTCAGCCACCCAGTTCCCTTGCATGCTCACATCCATACCATAGATACAGGTAACAACACATTCTACTCCATTCGGCAATTGGTAGGTTGAGTGACTTACCTTGTGGGTGTCCCAGTACTGAGGGTGGTGCTGCAGGGCTACCTATGTCAGATGCACATAGTACACTCCCTAGACATGGTTGAACACAGGTAGTGTCATGTTTGGCATCCCTTTTACTGTATGTGCCTGGGACCCTCCTGTGTCAGTGTATGTGCTATGCATTGCCTCTTTGCCAATGCCAGGGCATACTGGGCACACCTCCTTCTGCCTACTGGGGCAGGCTCAGGTTGTTCCTCCTCTGAGTCACTCTGTGCCTGTGCAGGCTTTAGCAATGGTGGGGGGCTGTGTGGCCCTGCCCCGTGGTGTTCCTGCTGCAGCTGTTTCCACAGGATCATATTGTGCAGCATGGCACATACGATGACTGAACTGTTTTTTAACTGATTGCTGCATTATTTTAAAATCTACACTTAAAGTTACATTTTAGTCGAATTTGATCGAAAGTTTGCTTGTTTGTTTGTTTAATTTAACTGTGGAGGCTGCCCACTAAAGTGTGCTAGCCTGTGTAACTAATTTATCACTGTTTCTGCATTTTCTGTGTGTTTCTACCAAAAAAACAAAAAACAAAAAAAAAATCCTTGTTTTCCTGCCTTCCTCGACCAGTTTACAGGCATTGCTGTATTCTGGGCTGTGGTGTAGTTCTTGTGTTGTGCATTACCTTACTTGGATAGAAGGAAGTTTCTTTGCTCACCAGTGGGAGTGGGAGCCTTGAGCAGCCTACCTGTCCTTGGGGGAAGTGACCTCAGCACAAGAAGCTGTAGTAATTGGTTGTTTGGGACCATTTCCAGCTCTTTTGTAGTTCACTGTTTAAAATCCGCCTCTGGGCATTTTTTTCTGGCTATACTGCTCAGACAAGCTCCACGTGGGTTTACAGAGTGGTCCTAGCAGCAGGGAACTCAGAAAAGTGACTACCTTCTGGATTTAAGTATCTTTGCTTTTTTCACTTGAAATAGCTTCTGTAGCTTACCTTGAACTAGCCTGAACTGTTTTTTAACTGATTGCTGCATTATTTTAAAATCTACACTTAAAGTTACATTTTAGTCGAATTTGTTTGAAAGTTTGCTTGTTTGTTTGTTTAATTTAACTGTGGAGGCTGCCCACTAAAGTGTGCTAGCCTGTGTAACTAATTTATCACTGTTTCTGCATTTTCTGTGTGTTTCTACCAAAAAAACAAAAAACCAAAAAAATAATCCTTGTTTTCCCGCCTTCTCGACTAGTTTAGACCAGTTTACAGGCATTGCTGTATTCTGGGCTGTGGTGTAGTTCCTGTGTTGTCCATTACCTTACTTGGATAGAAGGAAGTTTCTTTGCTCACCAGTGGGAGTGGGGAGCCTTGAGCAGCCTACCTGTCCTTGGGGGAAGTCACCTCAGCACAAGAAGCTGTAGTAATTGGTTGTTTGGGACCATTTCCAGCTCTTTTGTAGTTCACTGTTTAAAATCCGCGTTTGCACGGCTTTGCGTGGTTGTACGCATAGCGCAGCACCGGTTAAACAAGGCTAAACTTTTTCTGGCTCCGCCAAGTCTGTTCTTCAAATTTTCCCTTAAGGAAGCTCTACTCTTAGTATAACCAGACTACTCACTGTATTATAAGCCTAGCACTTGTTCTCAATGCTTCTCTACTAAGTAAGCACTCTCGTACTAAGTAAAGCACTACATCTACTTACCACCCCTGTGAATACCCACTTCCCTTAAAGGTATACCACTCCCTTATACTGTTCTAGCATGTCAAGTGGTAGATTACTGGCGTCGTCTCCAGTTCAGCTGGTCAATCTGGGCATCTTGAGACAATGCTACAATTGTCTCATGTACACAGACAACCCTCTCCTCCTCCCAACAAACACAAATACATGTGAGAGATGCTACTATATAGCCAAACTGGAGGCTGAACTCTCTCAACTCAGGGCTGGCATGACCAGACAGGAGGAGATGGCAACCACACACACAACAATCCCAGTCCCACATAGACCTACCACAACTGCAAACCAAACACATAAAAACACAAAGACATACTCGGAGGCTCTAATAAAAAACTTACCAAAACAACAGAGGCTCCCAAAGCAGACATCCAAAAATCCACCACCTCAAAACAAAACACATGCAACACATACCTCAATAAATCAGTGTGTCGACCAATCGCAGCCCTTAAGGCCAAACACCTTGCCTGATACACTAGTAATACATGACTCCATAGTCAGACACACTGATGTCCCACTGACCAGGCTGAACAAGGAGAAGGTGACTGTGAGCTGTCTATCGGGAGCTAGGATCCGCCACATAACACACGCACTCAGGTCACTCCAAAGCAAGTACAAATATGACTCCGTCATTGTCCATGCTGGTGTGAATGACCTGAGATGTACCTCCCTGGACTACATGAAAAGAGACATAGAGGAGCTCTCCGATTATGTAGCCCAGGCTGGTATGACCCTGACCCTGAGCAGCATCTTGCCCTCACCAAGAATGATACCACAATACAAAGACAAGATGATCAGCTTTAACAATTGGCTCAAGTACTGGTGTCATTCTAAGGGGATCCAATGTCTGTCTGCCTGGGATGATATGTTGGACAAGCCACGCTGCTTTGCAAGGGATGGCTTACACCTGTCACCACTGAGCTTCCGGATATTGGCTAAGGCTCTTGCCACCCCCATAGTGCCTTTTTTAGGCAAGGCTCAATAGACAAACCCACCTCCTTAGAAAACAAAAATGGAAAAAACTAAGGGTAATGCTGCTCAACGCCAGAAGTCTAAATCTCAAGATGCAGGCACTTGATGCACTCCTCAGCATGGAGAACATCGACGTCTGTGCAGTAACTGAAACCTGTTTCAAGGCTCCTGAGAGCACCCCAGCACTACCAGGCTATACCTCGTATCATGCTTTTCGGCCCCAAAACCCGGGCCGAACCACAAAGGGAGGGGGAGTGTCCATATTCATAAAGGACACCCACACCTCCAGGTTAGTAGCAACACATGAAGCATCAGAGACCATACAGGTGCAACTAACCATAGGCAAAACTGCTATACAACTGGTAGCATGTTACAGACCACCCTCCCAATCTCAAGAAGCCCACTCAGCCTTCCTGAAGACATTGGAGGATATGAATGTATCACAAAATACCATCATACTGGGAGACTTCAACTACCCAAACATAGATTGGGTACATTATTCTAGCCCTAATGCCCGAGCCCAAAGGTTCCTGGAATTCATAAATTCAAATGCACTGGAACAACTAGTCACCTCTCCCACTAGGGGAGATAATATACTAGACCTGATCATCACAAACATGGGGACAAAATGCTCCACACCGGAAGTATACCCCTCACTAGTGAGATCTGACCACAAACTAATCACCCTGGATATACATATCCCACCTCCACCCCCAGCACAAAAGACCACAGTGAAAAACTTCTCAAAAGCAGACTTCACTCTTCTTAAGACTGAGATGGTATCATTTAAGCCCACTGTGCCAGTGGATACCACATCCCACAATGCCGACTCCTTCACAAATGCTTTCTATGGACATCTCCAAGAATGCATGGATCATGCAATCCCAAACAAATCCAAGTCCCTCTCCACCAAATGTAAGCATCCTGTCTGGTGGACCTCAGCCATAAACAAATTGTATAACAAAAGAAGGAAGCTACTGCACGTCAGAGCGAAATCCCATGAAGGGAAGACATCTCTGATCAACATTAGCAGAAAACTACGTTCTCTCATAAAAACATCCAAGGCAAACTTTGAGAGAAAAATAGCTAAGGACACTAAAGATAACCACAAAGCCTTCTTCAGCTATGTTAGAAACCTGGGTGGAAACCCTCAGATATGCTCAGAGTTGGTTCACAACAACAAAAAATACACTGAACCCACAGATATTGCTAACATTCTGGCTGACAGGTTCCGTGCAAATTTCTCGCCTCCTTCACCCCCAAAAGAAGAAATACTTATCCCAGCTGAATGTAATCTCCCTGTCATCTCAGATGTCCAAGTGAGAACCGCCCTAAACAAAGCACAAAACACAGCATCAATGGGACCTGACGGTATCCCGGGGTGCGTGTTACGTGAACTCCAAGAGGAGCTAAACCCACACATAAAAATGCTATTTAACCTTAGCTTTACTTCGGGATATGTACCTGAACACTGGCGTACAGCAACAGTGGTCCCACTCCACAAGGGGGGGTGCCTCTACAGACCCTGGAAACTACCGCCCCATAAGCTTGACTAGCCTGGCCTGCAAAGCTATAGAAAGAATCATCATGGAACTCATAAACGGAGACATAGGGGACCTACAGACGCTTGACCCCACCCAGTTTGGCTTTGTAAAGGGCATATCCTGCCTTTTAAACCTGGTTGACTTTTTCAAAACAGTCACTAGAGCCATTGATGAGGGCAAAGCAGTCCATACAGCATACCTGGACTTGGCTAAGGCCTTCGACACAATACCCCACTCAGGCATCATAGATAAGCTAAACAGCTTAAAAGTAAACCCTTATGTCACTAGATGGGTTGCAAACTGGCTAAAGGACAGAACCCATAAAGTTAAAATCGCTGGAGCAATGTCAGACTCAAAGCCAGTCACAAGTGGTGTCCCACAGGGATCTGTCCTGGGACCCCTCTTGTTCGGCATTTATTTCTCAGATGTTAAAGCAAACATGGGAGGACTGTGGCTGACAAAGTTCACAGATGACTGCAAACTAGGCGCCATAGTCGATACATCAGCAGATACACACATCCTACAAAAAGGCCTCACTGAAATGGACAACTGGTGCCGTAGTCACGGCCTTAAACTAAATGCCAAAAAATGTATAGTCATCCCTTTGGAAAAACAAAGTACCCACAAATTATCACATAGACAGCAACCCACTGAGTACGGAAAAAGTAATCAGAGACCTAGGGACCCAAGTAGACAGCGACCTCTCATTTGACACCCACGTTGCCAAAGTGGTTAGAAAAACATTCTACCTTGCACACCTCATCATGAAGGGTTTCACATCCAGATCCAAGGATGTCATTGTACCCCTATATTCCTCTCTCATCAGACCCATGATTGAGTACAATGCCCCATTTGGTATGTACCTCACCCGGCACTTGCAACAGCTGGAGAGACCACAAAAGTACCTCACCAAAAGGATCAAGGGTCTCCAACATATGTCTTATTCTGCCAGACTAAAGAAACTTCAGCTCTATACAGTAGCATACCGCCTGCTCAGAGGTGATCTCTGCCTGACGTACAAGGCCATGTCCAATCAGGATCTGATGGACATGCTCCACCTCAAAAATCCAAATCCATCAGGACCATGAGAGCTAAAGACTTAAACCTCGGCACAAGTATGAATAGGACATGCTGGAGGGATAGATTCATAACCCAGAGGCTTCTCATGCTTTGGAACAGGATCCCAGTTCGTATTAGGCAAAGCCCCTCACTGACTCTCTTCAAGAGAAATCTTGATGAGTGGATGGGAGATTGTAAGTTTACCCCAGGGGTCACATCTGTGTCACTGCTAGACAGGGGCACAGTAAACTAATTCTATTATATAAGGGGACCTTCACTGTGTCACTACTAGACAGAGGCACAGTATTCTATATTTATTCTGTACATTTTTGTACCATTTCATGGGGTGGCAAAAGCCACATCACTATGGCTAGGCTTACAAATGCCCCAGGGCAGAAAGCCTAGTACTATACTATGAAACTATGAAACTACATGTAGCTGGTGAGTACTGCAGGGCTCCACCGGATGTGTCCAGGCACCGGAACCATGACTTGAGCATCCCAAATACATGCTCTATTATAATTCTTGTCTGTGCATGTGCCTCATTATGGAGTTCTTGTTCAGGTGTGTGTGCATTTCTGATAAGCGTCATCAGCCATGGCTCCAGTGTGTAACCAGCATCCCCCACTAGGTAACCGTAAGGGATATTCCCATTGGCGAATCTCTGGTACAGCTGCGTCAGATGCCAGATGTGGGAATCATGATAGCTTCCAGGGCAGCTAGCACACACATTCATTATTATGCCCTGGGCATCACACACAACCTGGCAGTTGATGGAGGTGAAGCCCTTGCGGTTGATGTAGACCCTACCATGCTCACCTGGTGGTGTTTTGGTGCATATGTGCATGCAGTCTATAGCACCCACTACCTCAGGTTATTCTGCTATTTGGTGGAACAGTTGCATATTGCTGGCCAATGCCTCACAGGTGTTGGGGAAATGTATGTGCTCACTGGCATGTGTTGACATGGCATCCCAGAACTGGTGGAGTACCCTGGATGCTGACACCTGTGAGATCCCCATCATATCCCCAGTTGGCCTTTGAAAGGTACCTGTAGCTAGTATTCTTAGGCCTACCCATACCTTGGTATCCACTGGGATGTGTTCCCCTCTGTTAGTTCTGTGTGTCAGGCGTGGCCGGCACAGCTCAACAATTTGCTGTAAGAGGTCCCTGTCCACCGTATAGTGCTCCACTATCTCTAGCTTATGTGGCCTCTGGTAGGTTACTTTGGGTCTGTACACTACTCTCCATCTCCTCACTGTGGGTTGGTCAACAGCATTCACATCCTCCCCACTCTCAGCCTCTTCCACATTTTGTTGTATGATAGCTATTGCAGCCCCTATCATTTAGGTTCATAGGTTCATAGGTAGGTACTAGGCTATTGGCCCTAGGGCCTATACAAGCCTAGCCAAAAAGGTACCCTGGCTTTCGTCACCCAAGAAAATTATTTTTTTGTGCTCCTGTTAAGCAGAACCACAGAAGTGATCCCCAGGGTGAATTTCCTATTACCCATCCAATCATTAAGATTTTTCTTGAAGAGTGCTAATTAGGAGCTCTGTTTGACATAGATAGGTAGCCTGTTCCAGAGTATGGGAAGTCTCTGGGACAGGAATCTATCCCTCCAGCATGTTCTGTTTATTGTGGTAACAAGGTTTAGGTCCCTAGAGCATGCAGCTCAGAGGGATTGGGATTTCTTTAAGTGGAGCATGTCCAACAGCTCTGGGTTTGACATAGCTTTGTATGTTAGGCAAAGGTCACCTCTGAGTAGGCAATATGCGACGGAGTAAAGCTGGAGTTTTTTGAGACGGTCTGCATAAGGCATCTGTTTGAGGCCAGTAATCCTCTTTGTGAGGTATTTTTGTGGCCTTTCCAGTTGTTGTAGATGTCTTGTGAGGTACATACCAAAAGGGGCGTTGTACTCTATAATGGGTCTAATGAGTGATGAGTAGAGGGGAACAATAACCTCTTTTTATCTGGATAAGAAACCTTTTGTGATGAGGTGTGCCATGTAAAATGATTTCCTGACCACTGTGGCGATGTGATTATCAAAGGAGAGACTACTGTCCACCTGTGTCCCAAGGTCTCATCACACTTTCGGTGTTAAGTAGACCACCACCTATGTGGAAGTTCATGGGTACAGAGTTTTTACCAAAGGGGATGACAATGCACTTTTTGGCATTGAGCTTGAGACCATGGCTTTGACACCAGGCATCTGTCTCTGTGAGGCCCTTTTGTAGGATGTCCACATCGTTAGGAGTTTCGATTATGGCTCCTAGTTTGCAGTCATCTGTGAATTTAGTTAGCCAAAGACCTTCTGTGTTAGCCTGTACTTCAGAGAAGTAGATACCAAACAGGAGAGGACCCAAGACTGAACCCTGTGGTACTCCACTTGTCACTGGTCTGAAGTCTGATTTGGAGTTCGCTACTTTTACAATGTGGGTTCTGTCAGTAAGCCAGTTGGCTACCCATCTTTTTGTTGTTTTGTTTGTTAAAACTTCTCTGATTGTATACACCGGTGGTGTAGAGTATGTGAAAAACCATTGGGAAAGGTGTTTGCATGGTTTATAGTAGTGTTCTGGCTGGGCTGGTCTGCTGCCCATGTAATTGGCTGATTCTGATACATTTCACCTGCCAGCTATGCTAGTTCTCCTAGATTACCTTCCTACTGTTGTTTTCCCTTCCCATTGCCTTCCTGTTTAAGCCCGGGGGTGTGCCACACAAACACAGTGCTCAAATGTGCACAGAGCTGCTATTTCCTGGTTTACTTTTTTTTTTCCCTTTAAAATTCAGTGCGTGGTGTGCACACCCACTTAGGCAATGTAAAGAGTGCTAGGCAGCCTCAGACACACCCGCTTGCTTAGTTGTGCTAAGCTAGGAGCAAACCCGAGCCACAGGTCTCCAATCTGCTTACAGTATGTCTGTCACACCCCCCTATGATGTCAGCTAACTCCTAGGCTTGCACCAAGCTATTCCTGCTCTTACACTGTTGGGAGCTGCCTAGCATGCAGAGGAAATCTGGGATTCACTATCATTTCCCTCATTTGCATAGGATTGCCTGCTAATGCATAGTTACATGTCCCACACTGCGCCTCCCCCTTAGCAACCACTATTCACTGGCCATGTTGTCTTCTACCTGCCATTGAGTATAATGGCAGAATAGTGATTTTGGGTAGAATGCTTATTTAAGGTATTGTTTCTTATTTTCCCCCAATCCCGTTTGCTTGCCACTGCCACTTGCCACTGCCCTACGCTTAAATAGCCGAGATCGCCTAAAAAAAATAAAAGTTGATTTTTTTTTTGCAAGTGTTTTCCATGCCAATGGCCTTATGATTGGCCATTGGCATGCTTTATACATGATATCCACCCTTTATTTGGAGCTCTCATGGCTCCGTTTTGTAATTTGCAGAAATGTACTCCATTACTGGTGGAGTACATTTCTACAGATTACACTAGTCCTGCACGGCTGGTTTCCAGCTTCCTGGATCACAAATTCACATCATTTGCATGGAGTTCTCCTGCAAATGGGGTAATTTGCATACAGGGGGTGAGTCCATGCAGGACTAGTGCAGGAGCGCTCGTGTATGCCCCTACAGGTTATTCTTGGATTGCATGACAGACATATTGCCTGCTGGAGCTCCTGCACCAGTCCTGCACACCATGCAGAGCTTGCAAAATCCGGGGAACAGTGTATGAGTCACACCTGTGGGAAGGAAATTGGTTAGACTTAGAATGGCCTATTAAGAAAGTCAGCCCAATAATTAGCTATGAATTTATGAAACCATGAATTTAAGGAAAAGGGAAAATGAATATTTTAGAGTGCTTTCTGTAAATGTGAATAGTATTAGGAATATGGTAAGCAGAATAGGAATTTTAAAGTGGTATAATACATGTGATGTAGATATAATTATATTAGAAAACATGATTTTTAACAACTGAAGAAAATTACAAGCCGAGAAACTATGGGGAGGAAAGTTAATCAGGAATTTGGGAAATGAGAGATGTTCTGGAATAGCCATATTCTGTAGAAATACAGTAAAGATATTAGATGTAACTTTAGCAAAAGTGGGAAGAGTAACAACTCTAGATTTAAAATGGAAAGAAGTATATAGAATTATAACATTATATGCTTATACTTGTTGAAAAGAAAGGGAAAGCTTATTTAATCAGATTTTAGACTATGCAGTGACAAATATGAATATTATAATAACAGGAGACTTTAAATGTAATTTAAGAGTCAGGCTTAAAAAGAAAGGACATTATATAAAAATGTTAGAAGTTATAAGTTGTGGTAAGTTAAAATTTGGGACAACAATTCATGGACTTACATAAGTGGTATGTATAGAACTGAAATGTATTATTTTATAGTAGAAGGGGAGGGAGTTGAACCAGGATTTTCTAATCATCTTGCAATATGGCTAGAGATAAAAGAAAACAAGGGATATATAAAAATAGGCAAAATAATAAAAAGAATAAATGAGAAAGGATGGAATGAAGAAGGAAGGAGATTAGCAAGACAGTCATGAAAGATCATATTACTATGAGAACATTTTTTAAACATTGGTCTGAATGTTGGATGATATTTATAAAAAAATATATATTTTTTTACAGTGGCAATATGATATGAGAAAAGTAGAGAAATAATAATATAAAAGAACATATAATAATGCATTGGAAGATTTAGAACATAATGATAGTACTTTGACAAAAAAATAATTATATGAAAGAAATCAAGAAAACAATACATGGATTGTTATATAATCAAAGATATTTTAATAAGGAAAAAGAGAAGAAGTATCAATTTACATAAGCAGAATAGTAAAGGAAGATAGTGTAATGAGATGAATACAAATTTAAAAGGAGAAAAAGAAAGAACTCAGGAAAATATTATGAATAGTGTAGTACATTATGTACAAGAAACGTATAAAAAAGATGGTAGTGAAAAAACATGGAAAGTAAAAAAGTTAACAGAAAAAGAGAATTAAAAGTTGCAAAAAGGACATTTCTTTAAATGAGCTAAATAAAGTATTAGAAGTAAATTTAGATTCAGATGCAGGCCTAGATGGAATAGGGCATATAATGTATAAAAATTTAAGGGATTGACAAAAAAGTCCTTTTTAAAAATGTTGAATGAATAGTTAAATGAAGGTTTTATGTATAAAGAATTATGTAGTGGAATACTTAAATTCAAATGGAAGAAGGAAAATAGAAGAAAATTTAAAAAAATAGAGAAGAATAGTATTGAATAATAATCGTTACAAGATCTTTATGAAAATATTATGGAAGATAGCATATATATTATTGTGACGCCCGTGGCCTGGACCAGCAATCAAGGAGCCTCAATCCTCACCACTAACACCAGTGAGATCACAGTCAGTCCAGGGCTGGTTGCTCTTTTTCTCTCCAGGTCCCCAATAAGACTCCCCAGTGGCACAGCTATAGGGTCCAGTTCTTAGCCTAGTGGGCAAGCTAAAACCTACAGCACCCTCTCTGTCCAACATGTGCTTTGTGTCCCTGCCCAAGTAGCTGATACACACACACACACACACACACACACACACACACACACACACACACACACACACACACACACACACACACACACACACACACACACACACACACACACACACACACACACACTTTGAGAAGAGTTTATACAACCACACAGCCACTCCTAGGAAGGCTGGCACAGGTTCTCCAGCTGTGCCCCTTTTTCCCAGATTATATGGTACTACCAGCTGCTACCACCCACTAATACTTATCAGCTACTCAAAGCCCGTTAAAAAAGGTGTCCAATTATTACTGTGCAATATTATTATCCAATTGGTAGTATAGCCCAGAGCTAACGCTATTATAGTGGCTTTGTACAATTTTACCAAAGGTATGCAAGTACTCTAAAGAGCTTAAATTATCTCTACAAAACAGCCACAGTTGAAAGGGTTTAAAAATATTTAATAACAAATAGTCAAAACACAAGACAATACTTTTTACTACACAGTGCTAGTCAAGAGTTCAGAGATCACAGAGAAATACTTAAAATAATTCAGTAGTACAGTTCTGACATCACAGAAAAACACTTAGTCTAATCTTTCTAGTTTCTAGCTATTTCTAAGAGAAAACACAAGTCTAAGATAAACTTACATATAGACCAAGACAGTGATGATGAGGTTAATGGTCAAAACAAAAATGCTTAATGCTCTCTGATTCTCTCTGTTTTTAAAATCACATTCCTGGTTCACATTACATCATTCTTCACACTTCCCTGGGTTGCCACGCTACATTTACATTCTTCACCACTGGGCAGAAACCAGAGCAATAAAGTACATTTATGCATGCAAATTCTAGCCAATAACTCTGGCCTTAAAATAATAGACAGGATGCCTCATTCTAGACTGACTGGCTCCGAGTTTTAATATCAAAGTGTCACACCATGCTTTACTTGGTCAGTAGAGTGCACTGTTGTTACATTTTTTTCCAGTTCCACATGTAACACTATTTTTGCCATTTAAGACAACAAGCCTGTGGTTTACATTAATATTTACAAATGACAGAATTATCTCCAAAATTCTATCTGGCTAGGCTGGCAGTCTTCATCCATCTTCACCCAATCTTCACAATTATAAAAGTGAAGGGTTATCAAGAATTATTAATGATAGTTACAGAAATTGATGATGATATCATGAACATAAAAGAAAAAGCAAAAATAATGATAGGAGACCTTAATAAGGCATTTGACACAACTGCACATGAAATCTTATGGGTAATAATGAAAGAATATATGCGAGAAACTTTAGAAATTATGTATGTCAGCGTATAGTAATAATAAAGTAAACATAATTGTAAATGGCTGGTTAAGCCAAGATGTACATATGAAGAGTGGTGTAAGACAACGATGTCCAATAAATTCTACACTCTTTGCATTCATTATGAATGTGATAGTATATCAAAATAAATTACAAAATTAAGGAGGCAGGGTACATGACACCTGAAGTGTTAAGAATTCCATTTCTGTTAACATATGCAAATTACATTATAATAATTGCAAAAAAACAAAATGTGGATACAAAAAGTAATAATTTGCACAAATGAGTGTCTAGATATGATAGAGATAGTTTTAAATAAAGAGAAAAGCAAAGGTTTAGTTGATGTAGTAAAGATCAGGGGTATATATTTTACAATGAATGGAATTTCTGTGTTAGGTATAACATTTGGGAATAAAGATGTAAGTGGAATTCAATGGGGAAAAAAAACAGTAGAAGAAATAAATCAGACAAGTCTTTTCTGAAGAACATACAAATTATTGTTCAGAAAAAAAGGTGTTTTGATAAATTCAATACTGATGGGAAAACAGCATATTTAGCAAGTGTATTTATGTTGCCAACAGTATTTGAAAATGAATAATTGCTGATAGTTTTTCATTTAGATGGGGTGGTAGAATTAACCTGGTAAAAAGATGAATTTTTTATGTAAATAAAGAAGAAGGACATTTAGGGCTACTTAACCCAGTGATATGCACTACTTCATTAAATGTGTACAAAGTGTTAAAGAAGATAAACGAAAAAGATGACAGATTAGTAGTAAAACTGTATCAATATAAATATGATAAATGTTGGGGTATGGTAAAAAAGCGTGTATAAATGAAGAAATAAAATATTACCAAGACAAAGGGCAGGATTCACGAAGCCTCCGTGTAAGAGTTCTAACTCATACACGGAGGCTGCAGTTAAACGGAGTGATGTCAGCATGCTCTGCATATTCATGAGAGCATGCTGAATCACACTTAAGGCCAACACGGTCCGTGTAAGACAGTAGGGGGCGTGTCCGCAGGCCGAGCCCTGTTAGCGGACACGCCCCCAGAAGAGGAAAAGTTCCCAAAGTAAACACCCACGACAGAGTCCACGGAAATGTGAATAAACAGAACACAACACATGCCCCCACAGACTATGAACAGAAAACATATAAATAAACATGTTATATATTTTTTTTAAATTGTAAAGATGTTTAACCGTGTTTGCTCGGGTGTACCTGTAGCGCAGCTACAGTTAGCAGTCAGTGGGAAAGCATATAAGAACTAAATATGCAAAATAAGCCAGGAAGCAATAGCATAGCAGTAGAGATGTTGGCTGAAGAGCACTCATTCATGGTTCGAGCCCCCACAACACCAATTTTTTTTTTTAGCAAAATAAGCAGGAAACAAGTCCCTGACAAATATGTACACATAAAACCACAATTTATGTAAAATGTAATGAAATAGCCCATTTATATTGAAGAAATGTGAGGTAACAAAAGAATAAAAAATGCCAGATGTGCCCATAGCTGAGCTACAGTTTAACAGAGTGAGTGCATCTGCCCGTAGATGAGCAGTGGTTTAACTGGTGCAAAATGAGTGCCCGTAGCTGAGCAGTGGTCTAACATGCTAAATCTATGTGCCCCTACCTGAGCTGAGCGTAATATGTGTGCCGATAGCCAAATGAGGCTTAAACCAGCATACCCCGTTTGCGCGGAGCTGCGCACAGCGCAAACAAGCTAACCGACGGGCAATGTTGAGCAAGCCGTATCGAAACTGCCTTTACACAGACACACCCCTCAGCATGTCTAGACAGTCATGAAAAATAAAAAGCAGTGGCCAGGTTCGAACCCAGGATACTATACACCATAGTCAAGGTACAGAACCACTAAGTCATGACAGCAGTACCTTTAAATGCAATAATAGCTAATATATAGGAATGAATACAAACTGGAGCATGACAATGCAGGTTTACTGAAGTTGATACAATTCCAAAATGGCCAATCACAGATATGTGCGGGAAAAACGGACTATATAAGCCCCATAGGCAGGAATACACAGCATAAACGATTGTAGAACTGACCTGCAGGCAGAATGACAGGAGTAGGAGAGGGTAGTTGCTTTCAAGCACAGAGGTGGGGTGTTGAGGAGTCCAGGTACATGGTCTGACTCCTAGTCCATAATCATGAGGCCCAACTCATGCAGGGCCAGGTCCTCTGGGGGGCATACAGGGCCGAGGCGTGGGACCGGTTGGTTCATGATCTCACCAGTGCCACAGGGATTTCAAAGACTGGTGAGCAGGTCCGTCACCACCATGTGGACCTGAAGAGATGCAAGCAGGACCAACTGAACCTTTGGATCCAGGAGGCCCGGCAAACACCCAACGCCCCACTACGAGTAAGTTACATTTAATTATGTATGTAAGAAATTAAACTAGCTGATATTATGGAGATGTGTATTCCAATATTACATCATTTATATTACAGCTGCAGGTGTCCGTTCTGCGAACCGCAGAGCCTATGGCGATAGGCTGGTGCGGTTGCGCCACCAGGCAGGTCAGTAATCCACTACCAGTAACAGTAAAGAAATATAAAAGTATGACAGTCAGCAAAAGAGTGCAGTGTAGTCACTAAGGAATAAAATGTGCAAGTAACAGTGTGAAAGTGTCTGCAAGTATTGCTTGATTACAAAAGTGTGTTTCAGCCTGTAAGTTAAACCGAAAAATAAAACTGTCTGACATATATTCTGAAATAAAAATGCCCTACCTGTAAGAAAATAGTACACAACCTGCAGCAGGCTGAAAAGTATAGCTGCAGAAGATGATGAAATCACATGTGTGAAATATATCCCTGTTGAAATACTGAAACATGACAGAAGTGAGACTGCTGGAAAGGATTGTAATAACTACAGGTAAAACATGTCAATAAAGCCTAGAAGTAAGTACCATCCTGAATAGTAAAATGAAAGCAAGTGAGAGAGTGTGAGAAAGTGTCATGAATCCAGCAATACAGTAGTAATAACCCCTGAATAAAGTATACTGCAGTCAAGACAGAATGAAATACATGTGAGATTCAAAACCAAACAGCGAAATCTGTTCAAAGTGTTGCTGCATCTGGAATGTGTATCCCAAAATCTGGATATGTTGCTCTCAGTCTGCAATATGCAGATAAGATGATTCTCTGATATACCAAACATCCAGACTTGTCTACAGCTATACAAAGCAAATGTAGCAGGATGATGTAGCTGAACAAAGCTAGATATGAATGTGTATGAAGAACAATAAAATGTATATTGATGTTGCAGTAACAGGCCTATCACCAAGTTGAAATAGTTATCATATAGGAAACTGTAGTTAGAACAGTAGTGTGTATATAACTGTAGCTATTAGAAATGTACAGCATATGTATTGGTATTCAAAGGTGTTAATATTATTTTCTTTACCCCACCCTATAACCACATATAACCCATTCCATGTGAAAATGGTATGTGCAATCACAATTAACACCCCTGGACGTTTGTCCTGTTGGGTCATATATATTTGCATGTCCGTTGATGCATCTGCCCTGTTCATTCATCCACACTTGATGGCCTGTTGCCATCAATTAACCCTGCATGTTGTTGGACTGTGTATTTCTGTTCAAATTATGCATGTGTTATGCGAGCTGTTCAATGGTGTGAATATCTGGGTGTTTGGTTAATGGGAATACTAATGCATGCTGTTACAACTAATTGTGAATGGTATTATATGTCACTAACCCAAACTGTCATGACATAATGCAAAACATAGGACGACAGGGAAGACGGGTTCCAGCGGACCCACCTCTCCCACCTCAGCTGGCGAGTGCACCTGGCACTAGTGCCGAGTCCGGACCCTCCTCCGGTGGCCCTGTGCCACCTGCAGGTGGAAGCACTGCAGGGGATGGGGCTCACCCCCCCCTCTGCAAGTGTGGCCGGAGGAGAACCACCACTCACCCTCCGTAGCATCCGGACTGTGGTGCGTAGTGAGATTCGGGACTCTGTTCTCGAGCCCCTACGCCAGCTCGAGGCATGGGTGGTGCAACTAACGGGCATGCCTGTTGCCCGGCCTACACAGCCCCCAGCACAGCCCCGTCCTGGGCAGTGAAGGAACAGTGGCAACTGCCTATGGGTGGGGATATCAGTTCCACTGTTGCCATCTGTGGGCTCATGGGCTTTGGATATCCAAACCTCCATCCCCGTCAATTGTGTAACCCCCCCACACATGTCATACACCGCCCCTGTATGCATCTTGTTTGTCTTGTCTGTTTACCTACCCAACCTACCTCCCCAGCTGTACTGACTTCCTTCACCTGACATACCACTCTCACCTGAAAAAAAAAAAAAAAAAGGGCACACTGTACCCACAAAAAAACTACGCCCCATACATAGCTGCCCATTCTGCACACATGTCTGCTGGACATGGAACCTATCAATTACAGTTGGTTGTACAACAAGTATTATTGTTGTCCTGACACCTCTCTCAGGGGTGGAAGGTTTCAAATGTCACACCAAATTACATACATATGCACAGCTGTTGCTGATGAAGAAATGGGCAGCTGTGGGCCTTACCTACATCCCTCCTGCACATCCCAAGCTTGTTTCCCTACTGTCTTACCCTCTTTGTGACCCCTTTTTCACCACTTTCCTGTCTCCCCATTTTCTTTTCTTTCAAAGAAAATAGCGCGGGTGTGCGCCAGAGTAAGCACCGTTAAGCGGTTGTAAGCAGGTGTGTGCGTGTTTACGCAGAGCTAAACGGCAGTGCGCATGCGTGAGCTCCACGCAAACCAGTGCTAACCCGGTTACAACTGCTTAAAAGTGCCTTAGTCACTTTGATTGACAGATCCTGTACTCAGTTCAAAAGCAAAATAAAATCCCACTGTCAGTTCCGAACCCAGGACCTTGGAAACACTAGTCTGTACGACCTACCACTAAGCCATGACTCTTATACAAAAACATTGTGCTAAAATAAATATAACATGTAATAGTAGGAATGAATGTAAAGGGAATATAGGATGTGTAGTACCCAAAGCATGTCATTTAAAATTATTGTCAAAACTACTGGATTTCCATAATAGTAGTGTGTGAACAGAAACAGCCATGCTAGTTGGTAGCTTGTAGATAATAAGGTCAGTTAAAGTACATATATAAATGTATGTATATGTACATATATATATATATATATAAATATATATCTATATATAGTTGTAGGAGTCATTGTGCATACACACTTGCTACAGGGAACATGAGAGAGGAATGGAGAAATGTGAATATACAACACAGCCTGAATCATGAGAGAGATACTAACCTTTACACTCACAGAACACTGTCCACAGCATACCAGCATGGTCCCCGCCCTCACAATCTGAAAGGGCAACACCTATCCCACATACCCTTTTATAGCACTGACCTGAAATCACAGTGAGAACTGCAATCAATACACAACTGGCTGTATGCAATTAGCAAATCCTGGCTTACAATTGGTGCAGAGGCCATCACATGGACCTATGCAGATACCTACAAAAGCATCCAGTGCTAACACTCTCCATATGCAATACATTCATTGCATTGTCTGTAAGCAGACAGAGGGACAGCGAGACGTGAGAGAGAGAGAGAGAGAGAGAGAGAGAGAGAGAGCAAAAAAAAAATACACTGTGACTCTGTCACCCGAAGCTGTCAGCACTGACAGTAGCAGCAACAAGCAGAAGCAGTGGTAACGTAACCAGCTGCGACAAACACAGGTAATGCAAAGTAGCAGGTTAATAGTGTGCATACTGTGAACCCTCCAAATGTGCCATAGGTCTGTATCCATAGGTATGTCCATGTGATATGTTGTGTGTACGTAGTTCCACCAAAAGGGGATGACCATACATTACATGTCAATCAGTCTTAGGCCATGATCCTGGCAGCAGTTGTCTGTGCGTTGGCCGAGCAATGCCTGTAGTGACTGCTTTGAAAGGTCAGCCAGGTTCAAAAGGCAGGATCAGCCCATCCCAAAGGCACACTGGCTGGGAACAAGTGTCTGCAGGTACCCGATATCACTGCATATGCATCCCATACTGCATAATTCCATAGCTTAGCAGACCAGGCACGTTATGCATATGATGTGGTATTTCCCAGGGTCAATCAAGGTGCCCCCTTAGTGGTGTGGGACCACTGTTGCTGTATGCCACTGTCCAGGTACATATCCTAAAGATTCAAAAAGTACCAAGTATCGATGCTCCAGAGAGGGCGTCAGCAAAAAGTATCCAAAAAGCTCGGACACCAACAGTATAAAATATTCCACCGTTTTATTGTAAAAATCACGAACATCAAGGTTATAGCAACGATAGGTTAAGCGCTTTCGTCTGATCAGCGTCAGACTTCCTCAGAACCATAATTTGAAATCTTACATATATATTTAAATACATTTTGGTGCCAACAACCTACAAGACAGTTACATCTTAAAGGGGCAACGCTCCTTTAGTATTACATACTGTTGAACATCCTTTGTATATTTAAATATGTATATAATGACATATAATGATACACGAAATCCTAATGTTTCAAATTGCATGACTGAATAGGAATTCCTATGACAATACAATACATTGTACAAAACTACACTATCGTCAAAAATACAATACTACTGTTTCCACGTCCATAACAATGCACTTAGACCCAGAGCTTGTAACATTAACCAACCTATTCCCTCCAATACCAATAGAATACTCGTCTAACACTAATAATGTATAAAAATATGAATGAAGAATAAAAATATTGATATTAACAATAACATGTGCAAAAAAACAATGAAAATTAATAGTGTACATGATACAAGAATTGACTGTATATTATAAAATGGAATAATACTAACAAGTCTTACAAATAACTTACTAAGGCAAAGTAATCAACTTAAAAAAGAAGAAGAACTATAATGGGTACTGCCTAGATAACTGATAATATAAGTCTGAATAACTAAATAAATATATATCTATGTACTAAAGAAGATCCTCATACAAGGGGGGTAGTTAATAAATATTTTTTAAATATTTTTTTAAAAACACGTGTAAATGTTAAAAATGCAGTAGTATAAAAATATATAAAAAATATAAAATACTGTATATATTACAATAAATCTGTAAATAGAGGTCCTGACCCTAAATATCTTGGAGAAAGTGTGTAAATTGATAATCCACACTGTCAAGCTATTTTGTAAAGCGTCAATCTACTCCTGCACAGACCAACTAACTAATAATACTGTACTCATGCGTTCAACTGTAAGAATGGTTTTATACTAATGAAGTCATTCAACCCGGGACTGGTTGTTGAATCACAGCATATCTGCCATCTACTTTCAAGAGCTGATAGTCTTATCTTCCAGTTGCCTTCACTGCTTGTTGTTTCCATTAGGTCAATGATGGCAAACTTAAAACTGTGGTTGTTACCTTTGTCACAAATGTGTCTACTCAATGCATTATTCTTATCTTGCTTCTGAATTTTATATAAATGTTCGTATATCCTGGTTTTTAACTTCCTTTCGTTTTTTCCTATATAATAGGCCGAACAGGATATACAGGTAGCAAGGTAGACCACTCTTTGTGTATTGCAATTTCCAGTGCGGGTCTTGATATGTGTCTTCAAAACATTATCTAATTTAATATCCTTACTGGTGTTAATAAAATTACATTGTCTACACATTCCACATTTTTGTGTGCCTCTATTTAATTTCTTGTTAACCCTTGTATGCTCAAACAAATATTTCAAATTGTGTGCCATTTTATATACTGTTTTAGGGAACTTGCTCTCTTGTCTACCCTCAGTCTCAGTGAACATTAGTATATCCCAATATTTGTTTAAAATTTCCTTAACTAAGTTAGAATAAGGGTTAAATCTAATGACACACACTCGCTTGTCATTAAGTCCTTCTGTTCTACTAGTATTGATAAATGGGACACCTAAAAGGGCAGATATTTTTTCCCCCATTCACCTATAACATATTGAGTAATGTTATCTAACATGTCCTTCGGATATCCACGATTCAAAAACATACCGTGGATTCCCATCAGTTCTTTTTCCATAACTTCCTTCTCAGAGGACATACGGGCCGCACGGATACACTGCCCTTTGAATACATTGCTGAAAATGTGAGGGGGATGATTACTATTAAAATTTAAATAATCATTAGAAAAGGTACTTTTCCTGTGTATACTAGATGTAAAATTAGTACCATTATTACTAACGTAGGTGTCTAAATATGGAATTCCCGTCTTATTGACACTATGTGTAAATTTCAAAAATTCAGTGGTGTTGTTAATGTAGTCAATGAACTCAATAATCTCATTTAATGAGCCATTCCACAAAATGAACAAATCATCTAAAAACCTAGTGTACAGAAGTATTTTACTAAAATATTCACTTTTAAAAACAAACTCTGTTTCCCATTCCAACATAACCATGTTAGCATAAATAGGGGCGCAGGATGCACCCATGGCCACCCCCTTAATTTGCCTAAACTGTTCACCTTGAAATTGTAAATAGTTATGATCAAGGACTAATCCCATCATGTCAACAATTAAATTGACCCTGTCACTACTTAAATTGGAAAACTTACATAGGCTATTATGGAAATATTCTAGACCAGTGTCTCTAGGTATACTAGAATATAAATCTATTACATCAATTGTAAGAAAAATCACATCCATTCTCCATAAGTCATGTGTAAGCTTTCCCAAAAAGTCCCAAGAGTCCTTTGTTAAATGATCCACCCTTTGGTAAACATGTTTCGTCCATTCATCAATGGTAACTCCAATTTTAAATGTCTTAGATAGTGAACCCGATATTATCGGCCTAAAAGGAGGGTGTTCTAAATCTTTATGTATTTTGGGTATACCTACGATTGTGGCCATTTTTGGAAACTCAGCCCTGATGAACTGATAAATTTCATTCGTTATTCTATTGTCCAACAGGTATTCCTCAATGGCCAAATCTATTCTTTTATAACCAATATGAACTTGGTTAGTTGAAATGACTTCATAGTTGCCTGAATAATGTAAAATGTTAAAAATCTCACTATTATAATCCAAAGTATTATATAAAACTACCCCACCACCCTTGTCGGGTTTCATTATTCTAATATGTGGGTTTTCTCTAATATGTCTAAGGCAATCCCTTTCTTCTGTATTTAAATTGTCCTTAAATACGTTCGTATAATCTTTCCTCACTCGAATATCCTTGTACAGTTTGTATAAATCTTTACACACTAATTTCTCATAATGAAGAACTTGTGGGTGATATGTGGGAACCACCACACTATTCTTCGTAAGCCTTTTACTGTAATTGTTAATACCAGTCGTACTCTGGATCTGTTCTTTATTATTAAATAAAAAAGAAAAATTAAGCCTACGACTAAATAACTTAACTTCTTTAATGGTGTCCACAATATTAAATCGACTGGTTGGTATAAATTTCATACCCTTGGTGAACAAAGAAACATGTCCTTGTGTGACCTCCATATCTGTGTAGTTAAACACATTAAACCCATTGAACGAATGGATAATTTGTTTGGTTGGATATAATTCTGCAAGAATAGGCGTACCTATACCTGCATTGATTGAAGGAAAACTACTCCCTTCGTGTGTAGTATCAGAATTCCCAATTTCTCTACATAACTTTTGACTTGTGTCGCTCGAATCTCCAACTAATAATGTTGTCTCCTGTATTGTTTCGGGGCAGGGAAAAATCTCCCCCCTTGAAAATTTGTGTCATGGGTATTCCTATCCATCCGTTCATTGTATACTTGATGTTTCTCTTGTTGGGGAGCTTCCCTCCTATTCACATTGGGCCAAACATAAGCTCTATTGTTTTTATAAAGCTCCACATCTCTGTCTATCTTTCTTAGTTTCCTATTGAATATAAGCGTAATTTTGTTTTCCGCAATGGAAAACTGCCTGTGGTACAATTCTCCCCATTGTTCAAAGTTTACATCCTTTATAATGTCCTCATTCAATGTCTCTATATCTTTAGTAAGTCCCACTACTTTCACCTCATTACACTTTAACAATTTTCTCATGTACACAAAACCAAAATCATCAAACATGCTATTAAAGTCATTCATATTGGTGTTATTATAATCAATACCTAAAGGGAGCTTAAAAAATCTCAACCCTTTAGGCACAATTTTTAAATTCAAGCATTGTTTCAAATATGCGCTATCGGTTTTAATACTTTTAACCTGAATGAGTTTTTTACCAAGTGAAACAATTTTAGACTTAATATTGTCCGTAGTAGTACTACAATGTCTTCCTTGTTTCAAATAATGTTCACTATAATAGTCGTCTCTTTTAAAATTGACGTCATCATTAAGAAATGCATCAATATTATTCATACTAAAAGTTTTCTTTGTACAACGACCCTTAGGATCTTTATCACGTACTGTGTCAGAAATGGCAAAATTACAGTCCGTACCTTGCAAACCGTCATTAGTTCTTATAGCGTTAGAATAAGTCCTACAGCCTTCTCTAGACTTTGGTTTAGTTCCCGTTCTTCTAGTTTCGTTGTCCGTGTTAAAGAGGCTGAAGTCGAACGTAAATTCCGCCTCTGGAGACAAATTAATGTCCCTCATAGCGGAAGATTTGACTGATAGACAGTCATTGTCTAATTGGTGTTTCTCCCCTTGTCCGTTAGGAATAGCGTCCGCATCATTCACAAAGTTAGAAGATGATGCATTCCCCTGGATATGCACCAAATTGGTAATTACTGGAGAACTTGCAGTCGCGGCTCCCACACTGATAGCTTCTGTTAGTTTGCTTACCAACGTGAGTAGTTTACTCACGTCGGACTGAAGCGCCGTCACTTCCGACCGAAGTGATACCAACTCGTCCTTGTCCAATGAAGCCTGGGATACATCCGTTGACTCCGCCATCTGGAAAGGGCAACCACAGAAACTAAAGATTCAAAAAGTACCAAGTATCGATGCTCCAGAGAGGGCGTCAGCAAAAAGTATCCAAAAAGCTCGGACACCAACAGTATAAAATATTCCACCGTTTTATTGTAAAAATCACAAACATCAAGGTTATAGCAACGATAGGTTAAGCGCTTTCGTCTGATCAGCGTCAGACTTCCTCAGAACCATAATTTGAAATCTTACATATATATTTAAATACATTTTGGCGCCAACAACCTACAAGACAGTTACATCTTAAAGGGGCAACGCTCCTTTAGTATTACATACTGTTGAACATCCTTTGTATATTTAAATATGTATATAATGACATATAATGATACACGAAATCCTAATGTTTCAAATTGCATGACTGAATAAAAATTCCTATGACAATACAATACATTGTACAAAACTACACTATCGTCAAAAATACAATACTACTGTTTCCACGTCCATAACAATGCACTTAGACCCAGAGCTTGTAACATTAACCAACCTATTCCCTCCAATACCAATAGAATACTCGTCTAACACTAATAATGTATAAAAATATGAATGAAGAATAAAAATATTGATATTAACAATAACATGTGCAAAAAAACGATGAAAATTAATAGTGTACATGATACAAGAATTGACTGTATATTATAAAATGGAATAATACTAACAAGTCTTACAAATAACTTACTAAGGCAAAGTAATCAACTTAAAAAAGAAGAAGAACTATAATGGGTACTGCCTAGATAACTGATAATATAAGTCTGAATAACTAAATAAATATATATCTATGTACTAAAGAAGATCCTCATACAAGGGGGGTAGTTAATAAATATTTTTTAAATATTTTTTTAAAAACACATGTGTAAATGTTAAAAATGCAGTAGTATAAAAATATATAAAAAATATAAAATACTGTATATATTACAATAAATCTGTAAATAGAGGTCCTGACCCTAAATATCTTGGAGAAAGTGTGTAAATTGATAATCCACACTGTCAAGCTATTTTGTAAAGCGTCAATCTACTGCTGCACAGATCAACTAACTAATAATACTGTACTCATGCGTTCAACTGTAAGAATGGTTTTATACTAATGAAGTCATTCAACCCGGGACTGGTTGTTGAATCACAGAATATCTGCCATCTACTTTCAAGAGCTGATAGTCTTATCTTCCAGTTGCCTTCACTGCTTGTTGTTTCCATTAGGTCAATGATGGCAAACTTAAAACTGTGGTTGTTACCTTTGTCACAAATGTGTCTACTCAATGCATTATTCTTATCTTGCTTCTGAATTTTATATAAATGTTCGTATATCCTGGTTTTTAACTTCCTTTCGGTTTTTCCTATATAATAGGCCGAACAGGATATACAGGTAGCAAGGTAGACCACTCTTTGTGTATTGCAATTTCCAGTGCGGGTCTTGATATGTGTCTTCAAAACATTATCTAATTTAATATCCTTACTGGTGTTAATAAAATTACATTGTCTACACATTCCACATTTTTGTGTGCCTCTATTTAATTTCTTGTTAACCCTTGTATGCTCAAACAAATATTTCAAATTGTGTGCCATTTTATATACTGTTTTAGGGAACTTGCTCTCTTGTCTACCCTCAGTCTCAGTGAACATTAGTATATCCCAATATTTGTTTAAAATTTCCTTAACTAAGTTAGAATAAGGGTTAAATCTAATGACACACACTCGCTTGTCATTAAGTCCTTCTGTTCTACTAGTATTGATAAATGGGACACCTAAAAGGGGCAGATATTTTTTCCCCCATTCACCTATAACATATTGAGTAATGTTATCTAACATGTCCTTCGGATATCCACGATTCAAAAACATACCGTGGATTCCCATCAGTTCTTTTTCCATAACTTCCTTCTCAGAGGACATACGGGCCGCACGGATACACTGCCCTTTGAATACATTGCTGAAAATGTGAGGGGGATGATTACTATTAAAATTTAAATAATCATTAGAAAAGGTACTTTTCCTGTGTATACTAGATGTAAAATTAGTACCATTATTACTAATGTAGGTGTCTAAATATGGAATTCCCGTCTTATTGACACTATGTGTAAATTTCAAAAATTCAGTGGTGTTGTTAATGTAGTCAATGAACTCAATAATCTCATTTAATGAGCCATTCCACAAAATGAACAAATCATCTAAAACCTAGTGTACAGAAGTATTTTACTAAAATATTCACTTTTAAAAACAAACTCTGTTTCCCATTCCAACATAACCATGTTAGCATAAATAGGGGCGCAGGATGCACCCATGGCCACCCCTTAATTTGCCTAAACTGTTCACCTTGAAATTGTAAATAGTTATGATCAAGGACTAATCCCATCATGTCAACAATTAAATTGACCCTGTCACTACTTAAATTGGAAAACTTACATAGGCTATTATGGAAATATTCTAGACCAGTGTCTCTAGGTATACTAGAATATAAATCTATTACATCAATTGTAAGAAAAATCACATCCATTCTCCATAAGTCATGTGTAAGCTTTCCCAAAAAGTCCCAAGAGTCCTTTGTTAAATGATCCACCCTTTGGTAAACATGTTTCGTCCATTCATCAATGGTAACTCCAATTTTAAATGTCTTAGATAGTGAACCCGATATTATCGGCCTAAAAGGAGGGTGTTCTAAATCTTTATGTATTTTGGGTATACCTACGATTGTGGCCATTTTTGGAAACTCAGCCCTGATGAACTGATAAATTTCATTCGTTATTCTATTGTCCAACAGGTATTCCTCAATGGCCAAATCTATTCTTTTATAACCAATATGAACTTGGTTAGTTGAAATGACTTCATAGTTGCCTGAATAATGTAAAATGTTAAAAATCTCACTATTATAATCCAAAGTATTATATAAAACTACCCCACCACCCTTGTCGGGTTTCATTATTCTAATATGTGGGTTTTCTCTAATATGTCTAAGGCAATCCCTTTCTTCTGTATTTAAATTGTCCTTAAATACGTCAGATAATCTTTCCTCACTCGAATATCCTTGTACAGTTTGTATAAATCTTTACACACTAATTTCTCATAATGAAGAACTTGTGGGTGATATGTGGGAACCACCACACTATTCTTCGTAAGCCTTTTACTGTAATTGTTAATACCAGTCGTACTCTGAATCTGTTCTTTATTATTAAATAAAAAAGAAAAATTAAGCCTACGACTAAATAACTTAACTTCTTTAATGGTGTCCACAATATTAAATCGACTGGTTGGTATAAATTTCATACCCTTGGTGAACAAAGAAACATGTCCTTGTGTGACCTCCATATCTGTGTAGTTAAACACATTAAACCCATTGAACGAATGGATAATTTGTTTGGTTGGATATCATTCTGCAAGAATAGGCATACCTATACCTGCATTGATTGAAGGAAAACTACTCCCTTCGTGTGTAGTATCAGAATTCCCAATTTCTCTACATAACTTTTGACTTGTGTCGCTCGAATCTCCAACTAATAATGTTGTCTCCTGTATTGTTTTGGGGCAGGGAAAAATCTCCCCCCTTGAAAATTTGTGTCATGGGTATTCCTATCCATCCGTTCATTGTATACTTGATGTTTCTCTTGTTGGGGAGCTTGCCTCCTATTCACATTGGGCCAAACATAAGCTCTATTGTTTTTATAAAGCTCCACATCTCTGTCTATCTTTCTTAGTTTCCTATTGAATATAAGCGTAATTTTGTTTTCCGCAATGGAAAACTGCCTGTGGTACAATTCTCCCCATTGTTCAAAGTTTACATCCTTTATAATGTCCTCATTCAATGTCTCTATATCTTTAGTAAGTCCCACTACTTTCACCTCATTACACTTTAACAATTTTCTCATGTACACAAAACCAAAATCATCAAACATGCTATTAAAGTCATTCATATTGGTGTTATTATAATCAATACCTAAAGGGAGCTTAAAAAATCTCAACCCTTTAGGCACAATTTTTAAATTCAAGCATTGTTTCAAATATGCGCTATCGGTTTTAATACTTTTAACCTGAATGAGTTTTTTACCAAGTGAAACAATTTTAGACTTAATATTGTCCGTAGTAGTACTACAATGTCTTCCTTGTTTCAAATAATGTTCACTATAATAGTCGTCTCTTTTAAAATTGACGTCATCATTAAGAAATGCATCAATATTATTCATACTAAAAGTTTTCTTTGTACAACGACCCTTAGGATCTTTATCACGTACTGTGTCAGAAATGGCAAAATTACAGTCCGTACCTTGCAAACCGTCATTAGTTCTTATAGCGTTAGAATAAGTCCTACAGCCTTCTCTAGACTTTGGTTTAGTTCCCGTTCTTCTAGTTTCGTTGTCCGTGTTAAAGAGGCTGAAGTCGAACGTAAATTCCGCCTCTGGAGACAAATTAATGTCCCTCATAGCGGAAGATTTGACTGATAGACAGTCATTGTCTAATTGGTGTTTCTCCCCTTGTCCGTTAGGAATAGCGTCCGCATCATTCACAAAGTTAGAAGATGATGCATTCCCCTGGATATGCACCAAATTGGTAATTACTGGAGAACTTGCAGTCGCGCTCCCACACTGATAGCTTCTGTTAGTTTGCTTACCAACGTGAGTAGTTTACTCACGTCGGACTGAAGCGCCGTCACTTCCGACCAAAGTGATACCAACTCGTCCTTGTCCAATGAAGCCTGGGATACATCCGTTGACTCCGCCATCTGGAAAGGGCAACCACAGAAACTAAAGATTCAAAAAGTACCAAGTATCGATGCTCCAGAGAGGGCGTCAGCAAAAGTATCCAAAAGCTCGGACACCAACAGTATAAAATATTCCACCGTTTTATTGTAAAAATCACGAACATCAAGGTTATAGCAACGATAGGTTAAGCGCTTTCGTCTGATCAGCGTCAGACTTCCTCAGAACCATAATTTGAAATCTTACATATATATTTAAATACATTTTGGCGCCAACAACCTACAAGACAGTTACTTCTTAAAGGGCAACGCCCTTTAGTATTACATACTGTTGAACATCCTTTGTATATTTAAATATGTATATAATGACATATAATGATACACGAAATCCTAATGTTTCAAATTGCATGACTGAATAAAAATTCCTATGACAATACAATACATTGTACAAAACTACACTATCGTCAAAAATACAATACTACTGTTTCCACGTCCATAACAATGCACTTAGACCCAGAGCTTGTAACATTAACCAACCTATTCCCTCCAATACCAATAGAATACTCGTCTAACACTAATAATGTATAAAAATATGAATGAAGAATAAAAATATTGATATTAACAATAACATGTGCAAAAACGATGAAAATTAATAGTGTACATGATACAAGAATTGACTGTATATTATAAAATGGAATAATACTAACAAGTCTTACAAATAACTTACTAAGGCAAAGTAATCAACTTAAAAAGAAGAAGAACTATAATGGGTACTGCCTAGATAACTGATAATATAAGTCTGAATAACTAAATAAATATATATCTATGTACTAAAGAAGATCCTCATACAAGGGGTAGTTAATAAATATTTTTAAATATTTTTAAAACACATGTGTAAATGTTAAAATGCAGTAGTATAAAATATATAAAAATATAAAATACTGTATATATTACAATAAATCTGTAAATAGAGGTCCTGACCCTAAATATCTTGGAGAAAGTGTGTAAATTGATAATCCACACTGTCAAGCTATTTTGTAAAGCGTCAATCTACTGCTGCACAGATCAACTAACTAATAATACTGTACTCATGCGTTCAACTGTAAGAATGGTTTTATACTAATGAAGTCATTCAACCCGGGACTGGTTGTTGAATCACAGAATATCTGCCATCTACTTTCAAGAGCTGATAGTCTTATCTTCCAGTTGCCTTCACTGCTTGTTGTTTCCATTAGGTCAATGATGGCAAACTTAAAACTGTGGTTGTTACCTTTGTCACAAATGTGTCTACTCAATGCATTATTCTTATCTTGCTTCTGAATTTTATATAAATGTTCGTATATCCTGGTTTTTAACTTCCTTTCGCTTTTCCTATATAATAGGCCGAACAGGATATACAGGTAGCAAGGTAGACCACTCTTTGTGTATTGCAATTTCCAGTGTGGGTCTTGATATGTGTCTTCAAAACATTATCTAATTTAATATCCTTACTGGTGTTAATAAAATTACATTGTCTACACATTCCACATTTTTGTGTGCCTCTATTTAATTTCTTGTTAACCCTTGTATGCTCAAACAAATATTTCAAATTGTGTGCCATTTTATATACTGTTTTAGGGAACTTGCTCTCTTGTCTACCCTCAGTCTCAGTGAACATTAGTATATCCCAATATTTGTTTAAAATTTCCTTAACTAAGTTAGAATAAGGGTTAAATCTAATGACACACACTCGCTTGTCATTAAGTCCTTCTGTTCTACTAGTATTGATAAATGGGACACCTAAAAGGGGCAGATATTTTTTCCCCCATTCACCTATAACATATTGAGTAATGTTATCTAACATGTCCTTCGGATATCCACGATTCAAAAACATACCGTGGATTCCCATCAGTTCTTTTTCCATAACTTCCTTCTCAGAGGACATACGAGCCGCACGGATACACTGCCCTTTGAATACATTGCTGAAAATGTGAGGGGGATGATTACTATTAAAATTTAAATAATCATTAGAAAAGGTACTTTTCCTGTGTATACTAGATGTAAAATTAGTACCATTATTACTAATGTAGGTGTCTAAATATGGAATTCCCGTCTTATTGACACTATGTGTAAATTTCAAAAATTCAGTGGTGGTGTTAATGTAGTCAATGAACTCAATAATCTCATTTAATGAGCCATTCCACAAAATGCACAAATCATCTAAAAACCTAGTGTACAGAAGTATTTTACTAAAATATTCACTTTTAAAAACAAACTCTGTTTCCCATTCCAACATAACCATGTTAGCATAAATAGGGGCGAGGATGCACCCATGGCCACCCCTTAATTTGCCTAAACTGTTCACCTTGAAATTGTAAATAGTTATGATCAAGGACTAATCCCATCATGTCAACAATTAAATTGACCCTGTCACTACTTAAATTGGAAAACTTACATAGGCTATTATGGAAATATTCTAGACCAGTGTCTCTAGGTATACTAGAATATAAATCTATTACATCAATTGTAAGAAAAATCACATCCATTCTCCATAAGTCATGTGTAAGCTTTCCCAAAAAGTCCCAAGAGTCCTTTGTTAAATGATCCACCCTTTGGTAAACATGTTTCGTCCATTCATCAATGGTAACTCCAATTTTAAATGTCTTAGATAGTGAACCCGATATTATCGGCCTAAAAGGAGGGTGTTCTAAATCTTTATGTATTTTGGGTATACCTACGATTGTGGCCATTTTGGAAACTCAACCCTGATGAACTGATAAATTTCATTCGTTATTCTATTGTCCAACAGGTATTCCTCAATGGCCAAATCTATTCTTTTATAACCAATATGAACTTGGTTAGTTGAAATGACTTCATAGTTGCCTGAATAATGTAAAATGTTAAAAATCTCACTATTATAATCCAAAGTATTATATAAAACTACCCCACCACCCTTGTCGGGTTTCATTATTCTAATATGTGGGTTTTCTCTAATATGTCTAAGGCAATCCCTTTCTTCTGTATTTAAATTGTCCTTAAATACGTTCGTATAATCTTTCCTCACTCGAATATCCTTGTACAGTTTGTATAAATCTTTACACACTAATTTCTCATAATGAAGAACTTGTGGGTGATATGTGGGAACCACCACACTATTCTTCGTAAGCCTTTTACTGTAATTGTTAATACCAGTCGTACTCTGGATCTGTTCTTTATTATTAAATAAAAAAGAAAAATTAAGCCTACGACTAAATAACTTAACTTCTTTAATGGTGTCCACAATATTAAATCGACTGGTTGGTATAAATTTCATACCCTTGGTGAACAAAGAAACATGTCCTTGTGTGACCTCCATATCTGTGTAGTTAAACACATTAAACCCATTGAACGAATGGATAATTTGTTTGGTTGGATATCATTCTGCAAGAATAGGCATACCTATACCTGCATTGATTGAAGGAAAACTACTCCCTTCGTGTGTAGTATCAGAATTCCCAATTTCTCTACATAACTTTTGACTTGTGTCGCTCGAATCTCCAACTAATAATGTTGTCTCCTGTATTGTTTTGGGGCAGGGAAAAATCTCCCCCCTTGAAAATTTGTGTCATGGGTATTCCTATCCATCCGTTCATTGTATACTTGATGTTTCTCTTGTTGGGGAGCTTCCCTCCTATTCACATTGGGCCAAACATAAGCTCTATTGTTTTTATAAAGCTCCACATCTCTGTCTATCTTTCTTAGTTTCCTATTGAATATAAGCGTAATTTTGTTTTCCGCAATGGAAAACTGCCTGTGGTACAATTCTCCCCATTGTTCAAAGTTTACATCCTTTATAATGTCCTCATTCAATGTCTCTATATCTTTAGTAAGTCCCACTACTTTCACCTCATTACACTTTAACAATTTTCTCATGTACACAAAACCAAAATCATCAAACATGCTATTAAAGTCATTCATATTGGTGTTATTATAATCAATACCTAAAGGGAGCTTAAAAAATCTCAACCCTTTAGGCACAATTTTTAAATTCAAGCATTGTTTCAAATATGCGCTATCGGTTTTAATACTTTTAACCTGAATGAGTTTTTTACCAAGTGAAACAATTTTAGACTTAATATTGTCCGTAGTAGTACTACTATGTCTTCCTTGTTTCAAATAATGTTCACTATAATAGTCGTCTCTTTTAAAATTGACGTCATCATTAAGAAATGCATCAATATTATTCATACTAAAAGTTTTCTTTGTACAACGACCCTTAGGATCTTTATCACGTACTGTGTCAGAAATGGCAAAATTACAGTCCGTACCTTGCAAACCGTCATTAGTTCTTATAGCGTTAGAATAAGTCCTACAGCCTGAAGTCGGATGTATCCCAGGCTTCACTGGACAAGGACGAGTTGGTATCACTTCGGTCGGAAGTGACGGCGGTTCAGTCCGACGTGAGTAAACTACTCACGTTGGTAAGCAAACTAACAGAAGCTATCAGTGTGGGAGCCGCGACTGCAAGTTCTCCAGTAATTACCAATTTGGTGCATATCCAGGGGAATGCATCATCTTCTAACTTTGTGAATGATGCGGACGCTATTCCTAACGGACAAGGGGAGAAACACCAATTAGACAATGACTGTCTATCAGTCAAATCTTCTGCTATGAGGGACATTAATTTGTCTCCAGAGGCGGAATTTACGTTCGACTTCAGCCTCTTTAACACGGACAACGAAACTAGAAGAACGGGAACTAAACCAAAGTCTAGAGAAGGCTGTAGGACTTATTCTAACGCTATAAGAACTAATGACGGTTTGCAAGGTACGGACTGTAATTTTGCCATTTCTGACACAGTACGTGATAAAGATCCTAAGGGTCGTTGTACAAAGAAAACTTTTAGTATGAATAATATTGATGCATTTCTTAATGATGACGTCAATTTTAAAAGAGACGACTATTATAGTGAACATTATTTGAAACAAGGAAGACATTGTAGTACTACTACAGACAATATTAAGTCTAAAATTGTTTCACTTGGTAAAAAACTCATTCAGGTTAAAAGTATTAAAACCGATAGCGCATATTTGAAACAATGCTTGAATTTAAAAATTGTGCCTAAAGGGTTGAGATTTTTTAAGCTCCCTTTAGGTATTGATTATAATAACACCAATATGAATGACTTTAATAGCATGTTTGATGATTTTGGTTTTGTGTACATGAGGAAATTGTTAAAGTGTAATGAGGTGAAAGTAGTGGGACTTACTAAAGATATAGAGACATTGAATGAGGACATTATAAAGGATGTAAACTTTGAACAATGGGGAGACTTGTACCACAGGCAGTTTTCCATTGCGGAAAACAAAATTATGCTTATATTCAATAGGAAATTAAGAAAGATAGATAGAGATGTTGAGCTTTATAAAAATAATAGAGCTTATGTATGGCCCAATGCGAATAGGAGGGAAGCTCCCCAACAAGAGAAACATCAAGTATTCAATGAACGGATCGATAGGAATACCCACGACACAAATTTTCAAGGGGGGAGATTCTTCCCTGCCCCGAAACAGTACAGGAGGCAACAATATTAGTTGGAGGTTCGAGTGACACAAGTCAAAAGTTATGTAGAGAAAATGTAAATTTTGACACTACACATGAAGGGAGTAGTTTTCCTTCAATCAATGCAGATATGGGTACGTCCACTCTTGCAGAATTACATCCAACTAAACAAATTATCCATTCGTTCAATGGGTTTAATGTGTTTAATTACACAGACATGGAGGTCACACAAGGACATTTTTCTTTGTTCACCAAGGGTATGAAGTTTATACCAACCAGTCGATTCAATATTGTGGACACTATTAAAGAAGTTAAGTTATTTAGTCGTAGGCTTAATTTTTCTTTTTTATTTAATAATAAAGAACAGATCCAGAATATGACTGATACTAACAATTACAGTAAAAGGCTTACTAAGAAGAGTGTGGTGGTTCCCACATATCACCCACAAGTGCTTCATTATGAGAAATTAGTGTGTAAAGACTTATACAAATTGTACAAAGATATTCGAGTGAGGAAAGATTATACGAACGTATTTAAGGACAATTTAAATACAGAAGAAAGGGATTGCCTTAGACATATTAGAGAAAACCCACATATTAGAATAATGAAACCCGACAAGGGTGGTGGGGTAGTTTTATATAATACTTTGGATTGTAATAGTGAGATTTTTAACATTTTACATTATTCAGGCAACTATGAAGTCATTTCAACTAACCAAGTTCATATTGGTTATAAAAGAATAGATTTGGCCATTGAGGAATACCTGTTGGACAATAGAATAACGAATGAAATTTATCAGTTCATCAGGGTTGAGTTTCCAAAAATGGCCACAATCGTAGGTATACCCAAAATACATAAAGATTTAGAACACCCTCCTTTTAGGCCGATAATATCGGGTTCACTATCTAAGACATTTAAAATTGGAGTTACCATTGATAAATGGATCTAAACATGTTTACCAAAGGGTGGATCATTTAACAAAGGACTCTTGGGACTTTTTGGGAAAGCTTACACATGACTTATGGAGAATGGATGTGATTTTTCTTACAATTGATGTAATAGATTTATATTCTAGTATACCTAGAGACACTGGTCTAGAATATTTCCATAATAGCCTATGTAAGTTTTCCAATTTAAGTAGTGACAGGGTCAATTTAATTGTTGACATGATGGGATTAGTCCTTGATCATAACTATTTACAATTTCAAGGTGAACAGTTTAGGCAAATTAAGGGGGTGGCCATGGGTGCATCCTGCGCCCCTATTTATGCTAACATGGTTATGTTGGAATGGGAAACAGAGTTTGTTTTTAAAAGTGAATATTTTAGTAAAATACTTCTGTACACTAGGTTTTTAGATGATTTGTTCATTTTGTGGAATGGCTCATTAAATGAGATTATTGAGTTCATTGACTACATTAACAACACCACTGAATTTTTGAAATTTACACATAGTGTCAATAAGACGGGAATTCCATATTTAGACACCTACATTAGTAATAATGGTACTAATTTTACATCTAGTATACACAGGAAAAGTACCTTTTCTAATGATTATTTAAATTTTAATAGTAATCATCCTCCTCACATTTTCAGCAATGTATTCAAAGGGCAGTGTATTCGTGCCCGTATGTCCTCTGAGAAGGAAGTTATGGAAAAAGAACTGATGGGAATCCACGGTATGTTTTTGAATCGTGGATATCCGAAGGACATGTTAGATAACATTACTCAATATGTTATAGGTGAATGGGGGAAAAAATATCTGCCCCTTTTAGGTGTCCCATTTATCAATACTAGTAGAACAGAAGGACTTAATGACAAGCGAGTGTGTGTCATTAGATTTAACCCTTATTCTAACTTAGTTAAGGAAATTTTAAACAAATATTGGGATATACTAATGTTTACTGAGACTGAGGGTAGACAAGAGAGCAAGTTCCCTAAAACAGTATATAAAATGGCACACAATTTGAAATATTTGTTTGAGCATACAAGGGTTAACAAGAAATTAAATAGAGGCACACAAAAATGTGGAATGTGTAGACAATGTAATTTTATTAACACCAGTAAGGATATTAAATTAGATAATGTTTTGAAGACACATATCAAGACCCGCACTGGAAATTGCAATACACAAAGAGTGGTCTACCTTGCTACCTGTATATCCTGTTCGGCCTATTATATAGGAAAAACCGAAAGGAAGTTAAAAACCAGGATATACGAACATTTATATAAAATTCAGAAGCAAGATAAGAATAATGCATTGAGTAGACACATTTGTGACAAAGGTAACAACCACAGTTTTAAGTTTGCCATCATTGACCTAATGGAAACAACAAGCAGTGAAGGCAACTGGAAGATAAGACTATCAGCTCTTGAAAGTAGATGGCAGATATTCTGTGATTCAACAACCAGTCCCGGGTTGAATGACTTCATTAGTATAAAACCATTCTTACAGTTGAACGCATGAGTACAGTATTATTAGTTAGTTGATCTGTGCAGCAGTAGATTGACGCTTTACAAAATAGCTTGACAGTGTGGATTATCAATTTACACACTTTCTCCAAGATATTTAGGGTCAGGACCTCTATTTACAGATTTATTGTAATATATACAGTATTTTATATTTTTTATATATTTTTATACTACTGCATTTTTAACATTTACACATGTGTTTTTAAAAAAATATTTAAAAAATATTTATTAACTACCCCCCTTGTATGAGGATCTTCTTTAGTACATAGATATATATTTATTTAGTTATTCAGACTTATATTATCAGTTATCTAGGCAGTACCCATTATAGTTCTTCTTCCTTTTTAAGTTGATTACTTTGCCTTAGTAAGTTATTTGTAAGACTTGTTAGTATTATTCCATTTTATAATATACAGTCAATTCTTGTATCATGTACACTATTAATTTTCATCGTTTTTTTGCACATGTTATTGTTAATATCAATATTTTTATTCTTCATTCATATTTTTATACATTATTAGTGTTAGACGAGTATTCTATTGGTATTGGAGGGAATAGGTTGGTTAATGTTACAAGCTCTGGGTCTAAGTGCATTGTTATGGACGTGGAAACAGTAGTATTGTATTTTTGACGATAGTGTAGTTTTGTACAATGTATTGTATTGTCATAGGAATTTTTATTCAGTCATGCAATTTGAAACATTAGGATTTCGTGTATCATTATATGTCATTATATACATATTTAAATATACAAAGGATGTTCAACAGTATGTAATACTAAAGGAGCGTTGCCCCTTTAAGATGTAACTGTCTTGTAGGTTGTTGGCACCAAAATGTATTTAAATATATATGTAAGATTTCAAATTATGGTTCTGAGGAAGTCTGACGCTGATCAGACGAAAGCGCTTAACCTATCATTGCTATAACCTTGATGTTTGTGATTTTTACAATAAAACGGTGGAATATTTTATACTGTTGGTGTCCGAGCTTTTTGGATACTTTTTGCTGACGCCCTCTCTGGAGCATCGATACCAGGTACATATCCTGTAGTACGGCCAAGATAAATTATCATTGTTATATGCGGTTGTATGTCCTCTCGGAGTGCCAGTAGCACACATCCAGGGATACCACGAGGTCACAGTGATGCTGTGTGTTCTTCTCTGCTGAGGGTGGCCCTCACCTGGACATGTGAGATGATAGGGAGGTTACATCCAGCTGTGATAAATATTTCAACTGGTGGGGGAGAAGGAGGGGGGATACGTGCACCGAACATGTCTGCAAGATTGTTGCCAATATCTGTGTGTTTGATGAATGTTAATTAGGTGTGTATTAACACAGAGCATATCTGAGGCATGTGGTCCATATGTGTAACATAACTGAAGAAGGCCTTGTGGTCATCCATAGTGTATGTGTCCATTTCCCTCCCAGAGTAGGCCGTGGCCGTTGTTATGACGGACCGTAGCGTAGTACCAGTGCTGACCACAGATGCCTTCCCTTAATGTGAATGTGCTCTGTCCTGCAGTAGCCTCCTGCTATTGTTATACAATCTGCCTCTGTCTGGGGTCCACCGGACAGGATGCCTAACCATTGTGCATAGGGTCTGGGTTAGAAACGTGTGTGCAAGTTCCATGCAATCTGTGGCATGTCCGTGGTAAGCATTTGTAAAGGGGTCAGCAGTGTGGCTTGTGGCTTTCACTGGCACAGTTTGCTGCATGGATACCATCTTAGTCCCAGCAAGTGAATAACTTTCTAATCACATACATATCAAAGTAGTCTACTGTGCTGGTGGTGGTGGTGGGATATGTATATCCAGGCCGAGTAACTTCTGTCCACATCACAGTAGTGGATGGTGTCCCACATACAGTACCTTGGGATGAACCCCCCGAGTGAGGTTGTGCATTGCACCTGTCAGTGTGTGCTGACCGATGGGGCATGCTACTATGTTGTGTGGAATGTGGCAGGTATTGTTGCACAGGTGTTGGCTGAGCACTGATATCTGGCCATGTACCTGTGTATCCACCACGACACACACACATGCAACATATGGGAGTAGTAGTATATCACTACACATGAGTATCATGTATAGTGTGTGTGCCATATATTGCTGACATGGTCTGCAGATATCCTGTTTGCGTTCTCTTCCAGGGAGATGGCGCGACAGCGTAACCCCGCCTACTCTGTGGTGGAAGATGAGGAGATCCACCAGAGCCTGGTGTGGGAGTATGACATCCTGTTTTCCTGCACCAGTCAGAATCAGCAGGAGAGGGCCGCACTGCGGCAAGACCTTGTCCGTAGGGTAAATGATATTGGCACACATAACAGGGCATATGAGCAGGTACGACATCACTGCAGTGATTTAATCCGAAGTGTCCGGCAGCGTGCATCAGATATCCACAGGCAACATGTCACCACAGGAGGTGGGGTGGCCACACATCCCCCTCACCAGACTGGAGGGGCTACTCCTAAGTGTTGTGGCTCCAACCCCAAAACACCAACAGCAGTACACCTGCATTATGATGGAGGCTGGTTCCACACAGCAGCATGACATGGAGCGTGCAGGTAATATGCCATATGTACACTTGACTGTTCTGTACACTGTATCATATGCAATATCAATGGCACAGTTGTGTCCACTGACATTAATATCATCATTTCTGCAGGTCCCTCCAGGGTTACAGCAAGGCAGGCCATCCATGCTGGTGAGTGTGTTTAACATAACCTATAATAGTCCTGATAATGCTAGTAACAGTAGTGTAACTCAGTAGTGCTCTGTGTGTATACTGCGGGGTGTGCATGTGTGCATGTGTGCAGGTGTGCCTGTGCCCATGTGTGCATGTGTGCCTGTGTGTATGTTTGCAGGTGTGCCTGTGTCCACGTGTGCATCTGTGCATGTGTGCCTGTGTCCACGTGTGCATGTGTGCATGTGTGCATGTGTGCATGTGTACACGTGACCACGTGTGCATGTGTGCATGTGTGCATGTGCCCATGTGTGCAAGTGACCATGTGTGCATGTGTGCATGTGTCCATGTGTGCATGTGTCCACGTGTGCATGTGTGCATGTGTCCACGTGTGCATGTGTGCATGTGTGCATGTGCATGTGTGCATGTGTGCATGTGTGCCTGTGTGCATGTGTGCATGTGTGCATGTCTGCATGTGTGCCTGTGTCCATGTGTGCATGTGTGCCTGTGTCCATGTGTGCATGTGTGCATGTGTCCATGTGTGCATGTGTGCATGTGTGTATAAGTGCATCACTGGTAACAATGTCTGGAGACTGTAAACTGTGTTTCCTGTCTTCCTCCCACAGGTTCTGGGGCTGCTCTGGTGACCTGCAGCAGGGAACCTGAAACCTGTGCCACGGCTACTGGTAATGATGATATTTGTGTAATGGTACAGGAAGGTGTGTCAGGGTCTGCCATTGATCAGCCAATTGACAGTACACAGCTGTCAACCCCATCATTGCGCACAGTCATCCTGCCTGTACATCCTTTGTCACCATTGTCCCTAGGTGATGGACAGGATACAGTGGGCATAGACCAGGGTAATGTGGTACCTGTGGCACATGCATCCCCACACAGCAGCCATGGGCAGGGTCCTCCGATGGTACCACACAGACAGTTGCCCATGGGTTCTCGTGGGAGCATCCGTGGCCGTACTGCCTCTGGCCAACGTGCCCAAAGAGGTCTGTCAACCTCAGCTATGTTTCGGACTGTCATGCAGGCACAGTCACGTATGGAAAGGTACACCAGACAGGGTCTGAGGGAGCTGAGAGCATGTCGCACAGCCATGACAGACAGTATGTGTGACATTGCGGATGCTATCCGTAACTTCACCGATGTCATAGACAGACGTTGTGGGGACATATTACAGCAGTTCCACAATCAGATGTCCATGAGCCAGGGCAATGGTGGGCGTTTGCGGCATCGACGTGGCCGTATGCTGGCAGCAGCAGCAGCTGGCAGTTGGCGCGGATGACAACAGGCTCGCGCATGCCCCCATAGTGCCAGCAGCAGCCCCAGCAATGCTGGGTCTGTGCTGTCATCAGAACGCCCCAGGAGACCACGTGCACATGGCTCTGGACAGTCCCAACAGGGACGTGTCCAGTCAACACACTCCCATTTCTGATGACAGTACCCAGTCTGGCTTAGTACTGGATACGGTCCGTAGCACCCCTGCCAGGCACAGGTACCGTGTCCGTGCACACAGACACTGATCTGTATGGCCTGCCAGGTGTAGTCTGTGGCTGTCCACAAACCCCTGTATATGGCAGCCATGAGGTGGAACTGTGTGCGTGCATACACACATGCGAAATGTTAACACCTAGGGCGACCACATACACGCACACACTGCACCAACACTGCCCCACCCTGTACTGCTGCCCCTCACCAACACACATACACACACATGTCAATTGGTGGTATCAGTGGCTGACTCAGGCATACCTAATCCACACCCTGTGCATATGATGACACTGTGCCACCTCCTGCAATCTCCAACATCATTGCGGGAACAAGTAAACATGTTGCTGATGCACAGGGTGACTACATAGAAGTGTATTAGTAGTATCATGTTGGTAACAGTACAGTGTGCTGCTATGACTCTGTGTTTATCCCAGCATGCCTGCTGCAGTAACTGTATGAATGCCCTGAATTGTTATCTGCACCCATAGTACATACCAAAGTATAACAGCTGCACATAATTGCATGCTGGTGGTAAGGTTGTCAACAGATAGCCGCATACATGGGTAGCACAGGAGGAAAGCTAACACAAGTAGTGATATGCAATGGTGGACATGTACAGTAATGGTGTCAAGTTGCCCACAACGACTATGCCATGTGGATGTTCGTGCATGTAGATATGTGTGCAGTACCAATGTAATCCAAATCACAAATAAGTATGACATAATATCAGTTCTACCATGGGCATCTGCGCTGCGTATTCCTGGGTACATGTTGATAGTGCCTACATATTTGCATTGTTATTTACTGTTATTGTTACCCCTTCTTTGTTGTATAATGCACTACTTCCAGCCCTGTTTACTGTAGCTTTGTTTGCATGCATGTTCGCTTGGGGTTCCCTGGAACACTGCTTACACCTGCAATGCAGAGTTACAGTGCTTCTGTAGACTTCTAGTGACATCTGCATAGCGTACGATACGTATGTCAACTTTACACATGACAGAACGTCACTGTCTGTCCTGTACACATGTACATTGCCTGTGACACATTGCACACGTCTTACCTGGCATTTACCCATGTGTGCAGTCATATATGTCAGTGCTATGAAACAGTAGCGGTACACCCACACATACACACCTTCAGTATGTTGTTCCCCATTGGCCCTATGTGTTGGTACTCACCATGGCAATCACACTACTAGGGTAGCATGTGCAAAGGTAACCTGTGAATCGCCTCTGTGGTCCAGTTGTGGTTTATGTGAGTCATGTGTCAATGTCACAGCTGCCACATGTATGCAGTCAGCCATCACCCTTGGCCAGGAACGTACAACACATGTGTGGGATGCCACCACACAGCCAATCTGGGGACTGGTCTCTCTGAACCCAGTAATGCCATACCCTGTCAGGTGGCATGTCATATATACTACATCCTGGACAAATGTCAACCCCAATCCCTGCTGCTACTATTGATAATACCCCTGAAGATGTTCCTGAGAGTTTTGACCAGTTCTTTACTGAGCCATTTCAGGCCCTAGCTAGCCATTTATCTCCTAGCTCCCCTGGTCCTGAAAGTAGCACCCCTAGAAAACTACTTGCGTTCAGCTGCCAACCAGTCGCCACTTCACTTCTCCGTACCTTGATTGAAACAGTGAAACCCACTACACCTTCTGCTGATCAACTCCCTGCCGAGTACCTATAAAAACCAGATGATGCTATTGCTTACCCCGTCTCAAAGGTAATCAAAGGAACCATGGTAAAATCTAACTTTCCCACCATCTGGAAAATGTCATATGTAATCCCACTTCACAAAGGAGGCAGCTCTACTGAATTCTCCAATTATAGGCCAATAGCTATACTCTCTCCACTTGCAAAGATTATGGAAACTTTTGTCATAGACAATTCATGCACCACCTAATCCAAAATCGCATTATGGCAGACACTCAGCATGGCTTACGTCCTCATCACAGCACTACTTCAGGTCTCCTAGCATTTACTAACACCATAAACCATACTTGCAACACTAATTATATATCCTCAGCCCTCTTTTTGGATCTTTCCAAGGCATACGATATGGTTGATCACCAACTTGTACTCCACACCCTGCAAACACTGTCTAGATACTGGAGCCTTCCAATGGTTTCAATCCTACCTGCATGGTCGACAGCAGGCTGGCCTCTGGCAGAACAAACTCTCTAACCTTCTACCTAACACCCTCAGAGTACCACAAGGCTCTATACTAGGGCCCTTGCTGTTCTCCATCTTCATTAACGACCTTTATACTGTCATCCCAAAAGTCAGCTGTATCCAATATGCTGAAGACTGTACTCTGATCTGCTCAGCCACATCTCCAGTAGAGTTATGGTCAGCTACCCAGACCACCTTTAATACAATAGAAAACTGGCTTTCTGAACATCGTCTGATCCTAAATCCCAAATAAACTAAACTGTTGTTATTTCACCAACACGTAGGTCTACCACTTTCACCGTTACCATAACATCAACTGATGTCACAATAATCTCCCCTGACCCATCTTCGAAACTATTAGGTGTCATCATAGACAATAATCTCAAATGTGACCTACATGTTAACCAGATTATCAAAGCCATCAATAGAAAACTAGGGTCACTTTACAGAATTAAAGTCTTCCTAGCCCCTCCAGCTAAAGGTGCCATAGCTCGCTCACACCTTGTTTCAACCCTTCTGTATGCATCCCCTCTGCTCTCGAATATGAACAAGACTGTCCTTAACAAACACTCAATTTGCTACAACCACATTGCCAGGTTTGCCACTGGGCTGCCTTTTAGGACACATCATCGCATCAATCTAAATCAGCTTGGTTGGCTTGCAATACACAGCCTAATACAGTATAACCAACTGATTATGGCCTATAAAATCCTCTATAATCCAGACAATACTCCTGCACTTCAAATATTATCACCCCCTATAACAATCCTAGACCGCTTCGATCCTCTAATAAATTACTACTTCAGACTAGCAAGTTTAATAACACAGCTGGTGATTCTCTCTTTGCAAACCCTGTAAGTAGATCCTGTAACTCACTTCCAGCTGATATTACCCTACTGTCCACCTTAGGTCAATTTAACAGTAGACTCAAACAACATTTGTCACTTAACTGGCTATGTCAATGTATCAAGCCTGGCTAACTCGAATGTGTAAACTCTGTGAACCACTTTACTGTGTAATGTTAATTTAATCCTGACTTGTGCTCAGGACTAACATTAACCTGTGGAACATGTTTGACTTGCTTACTTATGTAATCTCTGTAAATAATCTGTTTGTAATATGTAATGCTAGTATTATGTAATGCTGTATCTGCTACCCTCGTAGCTTGTCTCCACAGGCCTCCCCTGGAAATTGACATGCATCCAGTCGGACTATCCCAGTCAACAAATGTAGGATAAATAAATAAATGAATAAAATATATTACAGTGACTACAATACAAGTCAGACATTGACACACACTGACAGCATGCTGAACACACTGGGGCATACGTGGGGACTCAGAATAGCAGCCTGCCTGGGCATCACACACCTCCGCAGCTGGCACACAGGCATATGTTCCGTCAGAACAGAGCACATGCCACACATGGCATGCACATCCCCAGTGCCACACACTCACAGCCTGTAGGGCTACACAACACACCTGCTACAGACGTGTCAGGTACCTGTCTTGTGTGCTGCACTGGGGTCCCGCTCAACAGGCTGTATCTGGTGAAGGTCACAGTGATATGCCTCAGGGGCACTATGGTCCACCACAGCACACATGCATACAGGTCAGTCAGAGGCATGGACAGATATGACTCACTCATTGACCATGCCAGTATGGCTGCCTGAGACATACCTCCCTGGACTACATGATAGGGAACATAGAATGGATCTCTCAGCAGGTGGCACAGGCCAGTATGAGCCTGATATTGGTTGCCAACATACCCTCACCAGGTATTCTACCACTATATGTGGGAAGGGTGTTGTATGTCTACATTATGCTCAGTCTCCACTGTCATTCATAGGGTATCCACTGGCTGTCAATGTGTGCTTACATGCTAGGGAAGCCACAATGATGTGCAAGGGTCATCTTGCACGTGATACCCATGGCCCGATGTATAATGGCAAAGCTCCTTGGTACACACATACTGGCTTATGCTGCAGGACCTGGTTTACATAGCCACCTCCATGGGTATCACACAGGTTAGGACACTAACAGTGCTGCTACACAACAACAGCAGTGTGCACCGGAAGATGCATGCACCAGATACTGCCCGCAGCACGGTGAACTGCAATGTCTGTGCAGTACCAGATTCATGATTCATGGCTCACAGGTGTTACCCATCACTGACAGGTTATGCCCCATACAATGCCTGTCGTCCCCTACACATGTAACACACATGGATAGGGGGGTGGTATCCCAAGGTAACACAGATACACACACCTCCAGGTTGTTGGCACAGCACAAACCATCAGGGCCTACTCATGTGCAGCTAACAGTATGTCGGACTGCCATCTGGTTCATAGCCTGGCACACACAACCCTCCCATACACAGGAAGACCACCTATCCTCCATAACAACACTGGCAATATGACAGTCTCAAGAACTGTGTTTATATGGCCGGACTGCATCCAGCCAAACATTGTGTGTGAGCATTACTGTAGCTACAACACACTAGTTGAAGGGTTCACAGCATGTGGTCACTGAATTGCAGTGGAATGACATGTTACCACTACCACAACAGGTGGGAACATGCAGCACCTGTACATCGACTACATGTACACTATATGGCCCAGACCAGATGTGTATCCCCTGCTGTAGGTCTTTCACCATAGACACCCACACTGTATAGAGACATACCACGGGTGGACCCTGCACAGTAAGACACAGTCATATTGGTATACATTGCAAATACCATTTATCCACTCGAGGCATGTGTCAGACATGGTAACTACTGCAGGTCACAGGTATTTATGTGTATGTGTCACACACATACATCATGTGTGCAATGCCATTGCTGGTGTAGGCAATGGCATGCATTGTTATGTACAAACACCCACACAAGGTCATACTGTGTGACACAACCACACGTGACAGTTGTGGGTTACCAAAACATGCCTATCTGTACTCTGACAATGGTAATAGACACAGTAGCAGAGCACACTATTGGCATTACTAGCCAACTAGCCCTGTTTGGCTGTGCTGATAGTGTGGTGACATCCCCTGTGTTTACTGGGGGAGTATGCAGCATCTGGTGTATTGTAGTATTTGCCAAAAGGATCTGTTCTCTCACACTTGCATTTACACACATCCTACTACCCCCACACACATGCACACTTGCCATTTGCAGGATTCATTCCCCTACCTAACTAAGTCATGACACGTAAGAGAGACGCATTAGCAAAGCGCACTATTCGGTTTACTAGATAGTTCCTCTTCTCTGGCTGTACTTATAGGGTGCTGACATCAGTATTTTGAAAGGGTAATGTGTATCAGGTAGTGTTATCTCCTGATTGCCAAAACTAACATGTTTTTCATACGGAAATGCACACACACAAACTCCCCACATCCAAACACACATGCCATTTACAGGTTTCAAACTCCTACCTAACTACATTACGATACTCGGGAGAAACGCATTAGCAGAGTGTGCTATTCACATTACTGGGAGGCTTCCCTTCTCCTGCTGTACTTATAGGGTGCTGACATCATCTGTGTTTAGAAAGGGGAGTGTGCATCCTGTAGTGTGTTTTCCCAGTTGCCAAAAGGGACATTTCCCTCTCACAGCCTTTCACACACACAAACGCCACTCACCCACACACACACACACACACACACACACTCACTGAGCATTTGCAGGATTCAAACCCCTACCTAACTATATTATGACACTTGAGGGAGACGCATTAGCAGGGCGCACTATCCGAATTACTGGGCATCTGTTCTGCACCTGTAGTATTTCTAGGGTGCTGACATCTTTATTTCTACAGAGGTATGTAGATGTAGTACTACCTGTCAGGTGGGGGATAGCATATATATGCATTTGCCGCCACCTACGTCAGGGTCAGATATGCACATCGCACTGGCAGGTTATGTTCTATACCATGCTTTGGGACCACAGGACCTGTAACACACAACACAACCAGTCCAGAACACCACACCCACATCCAGGACACACACTTAGCTTCCCTGGGAACAGTGCCAGAATATGCAGGTATTCACATACACCATTCCAGTTGTTAACATCAGGTACAGGCATATTGTGTGTGAGAACTACTCAGGCCTCTACCACTTTACCCTACAGCCACTACAATTTGTGGGTCCATGTGCTATGGCAGAACCACACACCACAGCCACATGGGTGAATACATATTGCACCTGTCCATCTGCAACGTGGGTACTCACTGTTCCACACCAGAGGTAGACCACCATTGTTGATATCTGACCATACCCACCTTTCCCTGGACATCCATATCTCATCTCCGCCCCCAGGCAAGGTTGTCACTGCACACAAACTGTGTTTAGCACAAGCAGACTCTACACTTGTGTAGACTGGGGTGGATGACTTCAGAGGACCCATGCTGGAGGACTATACTGGCCACTCAGCATAATCCTTGACAATTGCATCCTATGAGCATGTGTACAGTTTGCATTGGTCATGCTATCCCACATATACCCATGACTGCTCCACAACAAGACACCTGTCAGCTGTACGCCGGCCATATATGTGCCGTTCAACAGACAGAGTGACCTAATACATTGCAGAGCTGTAGCCCACAGAGGGAGGACATCTGTGGACAGTTCCAGCATGGCACTTCATTCACACATACTCATTACAACACAGTGTTGACAGTGGAATCGTCCAGAGAATGCAGATAGGGCTCCCCTCAGTCTGCTATTGACAGACACCTACTGTCAGAGATCCTCAGCAACCCTCTCACAGCACACACCGACAACATGGCTGTGGCTCAGCACATTCAATCCCTGAGACCTCCATGGTGCCCCTGCTTGACAGAGGCACAGATCACTAGCCTCACATGTTGCCTTCTGTGACCTACTTTACAGTGGCATGGTAGCCTACTATCCTGGGGATGCAGATGCCAAGCACACTCTGGCTGAGCTGTCATTCCCTGGGTCAAGGAGCCTAGTATTGACCTCTACACCCATATGTTCAATTGTCGGATGCACAATATTTGTTGTGCTGTTCTACTGTTTGCAGGTCTTTATTGCCATAGCATTCCCTGTTCCTATGACCAACTTGTGTATCTGTGGCAGATGTTTGCATATGACGGCGATCCACTATATCACTTATGCCTCTGTGGTCATTTACTGTGTGCACTGGGCTGATTGCTGTGTTGTGGTTAGTTCCTGGACTGACACGTACAAATACCAGATATGTGTGGCCAGCTGCTACACGGAGATATGGCCTAAGTGTGTGAGCATGCCCAGTTCAGCCTTTCCATGGCATGTTGTCTGACATATGCCTCATTTATCAAAGTCTGCGAGCATGCCCAGTGTGAGCTTTCCATATGTTGCACTCTGAAGTCCACCACATATTTGGGTATGTGTGACCTTCGACAATATCGCACGTTTATGATTGTGTGTTGGGTGTCATGTTGTGTACTAACTGGCCAACTGCTTTGTGTCTGCCACAACAGGGATTATACTGTGCCTGCACGAATTGCATGGAATACTTTGCAGACAGTTCTCAACATACTTTCATAATGACCTAACACTGTAGTACCGTATAGTGTACTGGTTCAGTACTTTCACTGTGGTGGACAGCATCCTGGGCTTTAGTCCTATGACTGCTTGACATCTTCATAGTGAGCACAACAGACTGTGTAGTGGCCAGTTGTGCACATATGACCATGTTGCAATATGTTCAGATATGGACTACCTACACCAGGCTCGTCCAACATTGCTAGTGCATTCCACAACATGGGTGGACATTGGCAAACACTAGCAATGTTCCGTAGGCCATTTCTGATGATAGTCACAGGGTGTGTTTGTCCTTCGACACACATTGTAACTGGAGTTTGCCATTACATATGTCATGGTTGGTATACTGTGCCTCTGTCTACCTCTGACATAACAGTGATACCCAGGGTAGCCTACCATCTCCCATACACTCATCAGGATGCCTCTTGAGGGGTGTCAATATGTGGCTCTCTGGCTGACCTGTACCAGGAGTTTACTGAAGTGTGGGGGTACCTTCTGTGTTATGGATCATTCTGTACAGCTTGTCCTATGTATGTCAATGCTGGGGTTCAGGTCTCTCATGTGCATAGCTCACTGCCATTCAGATTGTACAAGGTGCAACATGTTCATTCATTCCAGGTTGGACATGGCTTCATACATCAGGCACAGCTTTCCTGTAGCTGGGAAGGATGGCAGTGTGTGGGGCTGCAGTTTGTTTACTCAGGCAACACATGGCATCTGTTCATGCTCTTTGCTACCCCTGGTGGGGTACTGTTGTGGACTTTACAGTTGATGGAGGTGTCTGCTGCGGTATATCCCACAGGGGCTTTTGTAGTCAGTTGTGATGCTGATGGAGGATGGCTGCAGAGCCACAGTGAGTTCCCCTTATCTACATCTGCCAGCCTTCATGTTTGGGGGGTATATGGTACATGTTTCTGCGAACACTACAGCCACATGTTTGTCCAGTGCAGGATATTTATCACCTTTTGTACCCAGGTCTCACATTACATGTTAGGTACCTCATGGGTTAACACCTGTGTGGTAATTTGTGGGCACTTACTGTATATCCACGGTGGTTGTCTATACACAGTTCTGCAATTAGCTTGCTGACATGGCTATGGCTACAGTTGTCTGTTTGTAGGTGGCCCTTTTGTGGGTTGCTTGTGTCAGCTGGGGGTCGGATATAGTGGGCTGTTTGTACTCCTCTGCATACATGCTCAGTCACAGTCCTTCCATGTTGGCCTATACCTATGGGACATGTATACAGAACGGGGATTGGGGGGGGCCAAGACCAGGCCTTGTGGGATGCCACTCATATCCGCTTTGTAGTCTGACATGGATGCGGCATGTCTGACCATGTCAGTTCTGTCCTTGGTCTGCTTTGCAACCCCTCTACTGACATAGGGGTGTATATTTAAGCTGGTGAACATATCCATACTGAACACGTACAGTATTGTCTAGAAGCATGTGCATGGTCCAGCTACGCTGTGTGGACCACATAGCCCTCATCAATGACCTTAATGACTGCTTCAAATGGGTCAGACATGTTTAGGGGCCGGTTCTGCAGTTACAACAGCCACAGTGTGTAGGGTCCAGTATCAGTAGGTCCACATTAGCCTTCTGTCTGCGGTACATACTGATCCTTTCCATAGCTGTGCAGAACAAAGTTTGTCAGGATCCTGGGGTGGTAGTTTGGAGTATCCATTCAAGCAACACCTTTGTTGTGATGGACCACTGTTGTTGTACACTGCTCTTTGGGTACATATCCTGTGGTAAGGCTGACATTGGCCAGTAGTGTGATTTTGCATTCCATTATTCTTGGGGTCCATGTTGGCCTCAGCACAGGACACCATCACATACCTTTGCTGCTGTGTGTTTTGCTTTGCAGATGATGGCTGTTACCTCAGCATCTGCAATGTCAGGGGACCATCTGCTGGGATAGGTATTTTGCACTCGGGGGGGGGGGGTATTTGCACTGCACCTGACAGGTTGTATGTTAGCAATATGTGTGTGTGTTTGGTATGTTGTTTGTAATATCTGTGTGATTCGGAGCATATCTGTGGATGCTCAACATGGTTCCTACCATCAGTTGGGTAAGCCTTGTGATTATCCTTAGTGTCCTGTACGTTTTGTATCTTCATAGGTTCATGGGTTCATAGTAGACACCCTAGGCCATTAGTAAGCCTAGCTAGAGTGTGTGTGTCTTTCGCCACCCCTTGCTATGTTCAATTATGGCCATTTATGAGGTTCTTCACTGTGCCTCTGTCTGGTCATGACACAGTGGGGACCCCCATTATACATGTACGGTCATCCATCCACTTGGCAATATTCCTGTTGAGGGGTGTCAGTGAGGGGCTCTGCCTACCATGGATTGGGATCCTGTTTCTGGGTGTGGGGAGCCTATGGGTTATGTATCTGTCCCTCCAGCACATCTTATTTCATTATGTGTTGAGGTTGACATCTGTGACTCTCACAGCTCCAATGGCTTTGATTTCCTGTGGTGTAGCATGTCCATTACTCCTGTGTTGGACATGGCCTTGTACAACAGACATACAATGCCTCTGTGTAGGCAGTGTGTGACTGCAGTCAGCTAGGGTGTCTACAGCCAGGCAGCATATGACATATATTTCACACCCTTTATCCTGTTGGTGGGGTAACTATGAGGTCTTCCGAACCGCTGCAGGTGTCACGTACGGTACATCCCATATGAGTCATTGTACTAGATTATGGGTCTGATAAGGGAACAGTACAGCAGCACAGTGACCTCTGTTGATGTTGATGTGAATCCTTTCATGATACGGTGTCCAGTATCAACAGTCTTCATAGCCACATTGGCATTGTGGCTGTTACATGACAGATTAATGTCGACCTGTGTCCCTAGGTCCCTGATGATTCCTTGCATACATAATGGTTTGACACCTATGTGGTACTTTGTGTATACCTTGTCTGGTATTTGGTGGGACATTCATGCTGTCCAGTGTCTTCGGATGTCTGGGTGGAGTTCTTGTGTGTGAGAGTGTGGTCTGTCGCATGCTACAGACAGTACAGCAGTTTTGACTACAGTTATGTGCACATGGGTGGTGTCCGCTGCTTTGTGCATTGTCAGTTATCTGGCTATATGGGTGTCTGTGCTGCATATGGATACTCCCCCTCCTTTGATGTCTTGGTGCAGGTGTTGGGGCCATAACACATGATATGTGGTATAACCTAGTAGTGCTGGTGTGCTATCACTAGGCTTGCAGCAGGCTTCTGTCACTGGACAGACATCAATGTTCTCCATAATGGGAAGTGCCTCAGGGGCATGCATATTGCAGTTTACACATCTGGCATTGGTCAGCATTACCCTTATGTTTCCTACCACTTATGTTTTCTAGGGTGGTGGGTAGTCTGTTTGGCCTTGCCTACATACGGCTCTATGGAGGTGGCAAAGGCCTTATCCAGTATCCAGACGCACACGGGTAACAGCTGACAGCCATCCCTGTAACAGCAGCATGGCTTGTCATGCTTGACATCTCAAGCAGACACACATTAGACCCTCTTGGACTGACAGCTGTAACTGTGCCAGCTGTTAAACATGAGCATTCTGTGTTTGTACTGTGGCATCATTCTTGGTGAGGGTTGGATGCTGCACACAGCCAGTGTCATCCCGCCTGGGGTACATACTGAGGGACCATCCATGTCTCATTTGATGTTGACCAGGGAGGTACATCTCAGGTAATTCACACCAGCATGGACATTGAGTGCATCATATTTCTGTTTGCTTTGGGGTGACCTGCGTACTTGTGTTAAGTGGCATTTTGTGGCAGCCTACAAGCAGCTTACTCTACCCTTTCCCTTGTTCAGTCTGGTGAGTGGGACAGCTGTGTGTCTGCCTATACAGACACCTATTATGACTGTATCAGGCATGTTGTTTCTCCTTCGGGCCTGTGACTGTTTGGCACACCAGCTTTGCGTACTATTCATTGCATGTGCTATGTTTGGAGGTTGTGGTTGCTTGTGATCTACTTTGGAGGCTTCTGTTGGTGTGGTGTGTTTGTAATTAAGGCCTCCAGGAATATTTGTCTGTGTTTATGTGTTTGGTTTACAGTTGTGGTAGGTCTATGTGGGACTGGGTTTGTGGTGTATGTGGTTACCTTCTCCTCCTGACTAGTGTTGACAGTACTGAGTTGTTGCAGCTCAACCTCTGGTTTGGATACATGGATGCATCTATCACATATGTTTGTATTTATTGGGGGGGGGTATTGTGGTTGTATATGTACTTGGTACTGGCGTCACATTGCCTCTGGATTCACAGATTATACTTGTTGTGGCTGGACTTAGTGGATTGTATGTGTGGACATATGTTGTTGCCATACTACTGGTCAGTGATTACTTCCCTTTTTATGTTTGCTCTATCATGTGGTAACTTCCTCATTCTCTTGCATGGTTTGCTAATGGCTGGAGGCCAGCATGCCAGATGCCTGCATGTATGGCATTGTGTGTTGTTGTTATTTGTGATTGCATACTCCAAGCATTCCTGGCTGTGTTCATGGAATGCCTGTATAACATGTTCTGTGGTGTGTCCCATATTCTGCACTTGCACAGGGCCTTTTGTGGATTCAACATCGGTTTTGAGGGCTGCAACCTATACTTTACACATGTTTATCACTGTGGTATTCTGGCCAGGGACTGGGGTCAGGGTGTGTATATCCAGTGTGATTACTCTATGGTCTGGTCTTACCAGTGAGGGGTACACTTCTCATCTTGCCATCCAGTACACATGTTGCTGATTATCACATCCAGTATGCTTACCCTCTTGTGGGAGTAGTACATTGTTCCTGGGCATTTTGGTTTATGAAATCTGGGTAATTTTCTCCTACTGTGTTGGTGCTAGTACAATGCTACCTGTGTATGTCTGGGTATTTTCAGTCAAGCAATATAATGTGGTTTGGGGGGCTTGATATATTCATGTATTCCGACATAGGCCAGGTGCTGTTCCTGGTATTAGGACAGTGGTCTGCAGCAGGCTATTTACTGCGAGGCAGTTTTAGCCATTGGTATTTGACCATGGCTATTCCATGCTGCTTCTTGTTGTGGTACCAACATGGGGTGTGGTTATCCTTGCCATTTCTTGCTAGTCACCCTCCTTTTGTAGCTTGTTCCATGTTTTGTGGCTGTACAGCACAGTATGAGGTGTGACCTGGTAGTGTTAGGGTGCTGATGTGAGCCTTGCCCAGTTCTCTATTACAGGACTGGTATCTACATTCTCCTTACTGTGCGTTTACACTGCACACGTCTTGCTGTTTATACATCTGTCATGGGGTAGTATTACATCTAGGTTCCTATCCCTTGTAGAACCTATGAAGGTGGGTTTGTGTTTTGAGACTTACCTATTCAGGGCATGCTGTGGGTACTGACAGCCTTTGCCAGTATCCATGGGGCATGGCATGATAGGTGCACACCACCCCTAGCAGGTGGTGCATCATGTCAAACTCTGCATATCTTCCCAGCCTGTAACACATTGGCTCCCCTTTGACTGACTGCATTACTTCAGCCAATTATTGTACTTGATCTTCTTGTCTTCATAGTGTGGCATCATGCTTGGTGAGGGTGAGATGTTAGGCAGGGTCTTCATATTTGCATATACTAGATGGTGCTACATTGCTTAACACATGGCAATCATGCCTCAGGTGGTGCTGCAGGGCTGCCTCTGTCGGATGCACATACTACACTCCCTGTACATGTTTGAGAGCAGGTTGTGTCATGTTAGGCATCCCTGTTACTATATGAGTGAGTCAGAGAGGGGTATCATTCCCAGGGTTCCTACTGATCCAGTGTATGTGCTATGCGTTGCCTCTTTGCCAAGGTCAGGGCATACTGGGCACGCCTCCTTCTGCCTACTGGGGCAGGCTCAGGTTGTTCCTCCTCTGAGTCACGCTCTGCCTGTGATGGCCTTGGCAATGGTGGGGGGCTGTTTGGCCTGGCCCTATGCTGGTCCTGCTGCAGCTGTTTTCGCAAGATCATATTATGTAGCATAGCACATACCATGACAATTTGGGTACATGTAGTTGGTGTGTACTGCAAGGCTCCACCAGATGTGTCCAGACACCGGAACTGTGACTTGAGCAGCCCAAACACATGCTCTATTACATTACGTGTTTGTGCGTGTGCCTCATTATGGCGTTCCTGTTCAGGTGTGTGTGCGTTTCTGATGGGTGTCATCAGCCACGGCTCCAGTGCATAACCTGCATCCCCCACTAGGTGTCCGTGTGGGATGTCCCCATTGGCAAATGTCTGGTACAGCTGCGTCAAATGCCAGATGTGGGAATCGTGATAACTCCCAGGGCAGCCAGCACACACATTCATTATTATGCCCTGGGCATCACACACGACCTGGCAGTTGATGGAGGGGAAGCCCTTGCGTTTAATGTAAGCCCTACCCCGCTCACCGGCTGGTGCTTTGATGCGTATGTGCGTGCAGTCTATTGCACCCAGTACCTCAGGGTATTCCGCTATTTGCTGGAAGAGACGCATATTGCTGGCCAATACCTCATGGGCATTGGGGAAATATACATGATCACAGACATGTGCTAACATGGCATCCAGGAACTGGTGTAGTACCCTGGAGGCTGATGCCTGTGATATCCCCATCATATCACCAGTTGGTCTCTGGAAGGTACCTGTTGCTAGTATTCTTAGGCCAACACATACCTTGGTTTCCACTGGGATGGGTTCCCCTCTGTTGGTTCTGTGTGTGAGGCATGGCCTGCACAGCTCAACAATTTGCTGCAGGAGCTCTCTGTCCACTCTATAGCGCTCTACTATCTCCAGCTCATGTAACCCGTGGTAGGTGACCATGGGCCTGTACACTCTTCTCCGTCTCCTCAGTGTGGGTTGTCTGGCACCATCTGCATTGTCACCACCCTCAGCAAGTCGCCTATGTCTCATTATGACAGCTATGGCAGCCCCTAACATTTCTGCTCTGAGTGAAGCTTTTTCAGTTTTCACTTCCATTAGCTTACTCCTGTCTTGCAGTGTCTCTTAATGGAAACATCCTGCACTACTGTTTGCAGAGTTTTAAGTGCTGGGCTGGGCTACTATTCTGCCTGTGTAATTGCCTGCTTCGAATTGTTTTCACCTGCTAGCTTCAGCAGTTATCCCTGCTAGCTTCCTATTAATTCTGTTGCTTCCTTTTTCCCCTCTGTTTCCTCAGGGGGGAGCAATGTGCATACTATCTGAAACACGCTCACAGTGGCTTACACGTGCGCACACGTGCTTACACGGTTCAGAATCTACTTATTCGGGTTTAAATGCTAGTACACCCGTGCAGACACTGTTACACGTCTGCCAACAGCCTCTAACATACTCAGCCTGCCCTACACGTGCGCACACCCACGCAAACAGTGTTAAACATCTCCCAACACGCTCCCACATGCTCACACTGCCTTACACGCGCGCACACTGTCCTACTCGCGCTTCATGGCGTGCACACGTGCGCATGCACGCCCAGCAAGAAACATTGGTGTAAGTAACAGTGTACACCTTCCATTTCTTGACTTTCCATGACTTATCTAGTGCCACACCTCTTTCCATGATCTGTGCCTGTCATCTGTCATGTTACACTGGCCTCCAATGAACTGCATTTCTTTCTACCATTCCCCCCTGTGATGTCACCTATCTCCTACTCTATTCCTCCCCCTTATGTATCTCTTACACTACTCAGACTGTGCTCATTTGCTATGTGACTGTGAGATTCAGTATCCAAACCCTCATTTACATGAGATTGCCTACTAATGCTTAGTTACATGTCTTAGACTCAGCTTCCCCCCTTAGCAACCACTACACGGTGGCCATGTTGGTTTTGGTCTGCTGGTCCCTGCATTGTCATTCCATGTATTGCATGAAACTCACATTTGTGGGTTTATAACCTTCTTTTTTATGGTTTTATACAACGCAGCCCGTTTGCACCGGGCTGCGCTGGGTTTAAACATCGGGTTGTATTGCCAATGGCCACATATTTGGCCATTGGCATGCTGCCTGAGTCATATGCAACCTTTTTTTGGAGCTGACATCGCTCCGTTGTGGAATTTGCAGAAATGTACTCAGTTGTCAACTGAGTACATTTCTGCAGCTAAAACGTCTCCTACACGGACTGGTTTCTGCTTCGTGGATCGCTAATATACCTCATTTGCATACCTTTCGGATGCAAGTGAGGTATTTAGCATGTCCACGCCCAGTCCGTGTAAGAGACGTTTTAGCTGGTCTCTTACACGGAGCTTAGGGCTGTTCCTGGATCGTGAGGCTTGCATGGAGTGTTGCACATCTCTTACACTCCGTGCAAGCCTTCGTGAATCCTGCCCAAAATATTTTGAGGAAAATAAAAATTAATGATATAGAAAAAAGACAGAAAATTATGGTATAAGAATGTAATGACAAAACATTACTATGTAAAAGCAAGAGAAAATCTAACATAAATAAAGTAAAGCTATAAAATAAGAAGCAAATGGCGTACTAAGAAAGTAGAATGTCAAGATTTTCTGTGGAGACTGGTAATGTATAAATTGCAAGTAAAAGGAAATATGCCATATGAAAAAAACGAGATAGAATATGTTTAGATTGTCAAGAAGAAGAAACTATGGAACATGTGGTTTTGAAATGTAAAAGATTTAAAAAACTATGGGGAAACTAGAAGACTTTCTATATAAAATAAGTAGATAACATAAACATTGATATAATTAAATATAGATATTATAAGACTAGAAGTAAAGAATATGTTAAAACAATAGATAAAAATGTTATTCTATGTTATTCGGGTTATATGGAATGAGAATAAATGAAATTATGTTTAATGGTAAATGGATTTTATCAACAATATTAAGTAAAATCAGATGGTGGTTATGGAAAAAGGATTGGGGGTCTAATAGGGATGAAAGTTTAGTATGATTGTGTAAACAAATTTATTTACACACATATATATGTGTGTGTGTGTGTGTGTGTGTGTGTGTGTGTGTGTGTGTGTGTGTGTGTGTGTGTGTGCGTGCACGCACGAACACCTACGTGCTTGTACATTTGTAAATATTTTTAAATATGTAAATATTTTGTAAATAAGAGTTATTTTTATATAAATAAAGGCCCCCTACCATTTTCTATAGTTGCAGTGGGATCTTTTACGTCCACTTGAGCTGCCACCAACTCAAGCAAATGGGACCTCGATTTATCATCTCATCCTAAGGATGAGTGCTGTCTCCAATATTCTTAACTGGTAGTCTTCTGCAGTTTCTATCATGGTTGTATTTCTGCATATTCTGATTTATTTTTGGCCTTTCCCTATCTTGTTATTGATTTTCAGGTTGATTGTCCATTAGTGGGTAAACTTGTGACTTGTGCTGAATTCCTGCAATGAAGTATCCCTATCTTCCAAAATTGTGATATGGCAATCCTCATAGCTTTTGTAAAAGTTTTTTCTTATGACATTCTTCACTTTTTGGATAGTTCTCCTTTCATAACCCTATTCTTCACAAGCTGATGTACATATCCTGATATGGAGTCTAACAGACATGCTGTGACATGACTGAATTCCCATCCATGCAAATCTTCTGAATTTCTGACTTTTGTATTGTTGATCACTCTCAGATAAGTGAACTCTAGTTATCCTGATCTTAAGAATATACACTTTAAACCACTAATTATATTTGCACTTTTGTCTGTTGGTTTGAATATTTCAGGGAACTTGGAATAATAACGTGTGAAATGCATAGCTTTTTTGAACTTGAACAAATGTAAATTTGACTCCATATAGGAGAATGTACTTTCCACATTTGGATCATTTCATTTGTACTGCTGTCATGCTATTCATTGCAGTTGACACAGCTCCTTTGTCTAAGATATCTTAATACAAGATGTTAGTGGAAATCTGCCTTCTTATGTGTGATTAAACATTGCATTTTGTCAACATAAAATATTTAAACAATAGCCCATGCCTGGGTGTGGTTAATGCTGGATTTACCCATGGTTGGTGTAGTTTGGTCATGAGGATGAAGCCCAAGTGGCCAAACAAAGACAACCGTGGGTAAATCCAGCATTACCCACACCCAGAAGTGGGTTATTGCTATTATACAATGACATTATTTAAGAAAAAAAACTTACTTTTCTTAAATAATGGCATTGTATAATGCCTCCTTGCTGCCCTTCCGCAGCTGTCTGGTATTCTGCGGCAGTTCTGATGTACTGCACATGTGTATGGTTACGCAGTACATCAGAACTGTGTGTGTGGAAGCAATGGAGAAAGGAAGATCTCTGTTGCTTTTAAACACTTGACTCACTATGTTAAAAGAGTTTAACACAGCAAGATAGCTTTAAAAAAAAGCAACAGAGATTTTCCTTTCTCCATTGCTTTTTTTAAAGCTGTTTTGCTATGTTAAATGAGTTTAACATAGTGAGACAGCTTTAAAAAAAGCAACAGTGAAAGGAAGATCTCTGTTGCTTTTTTTTAAGATATCTCGCTATATGTTAAACTCATTTAACATAGCGAGATAACAGCAACGGAGCTCTTCCATTCTCCGTTGCTGTCCAAAAAAAAAGACTTATAAGGCATATAAGTCTTTGATTTACAACGTGCACACTGACCAATCAGCGTGCACGTTTTGGAATATTAATGGGGGGGTCATTGTATAATTTGCATTTCCAGCATGTAGCCAAACAAATAAAATACATATCATTACTATTTGCATGTGATTTTAAATAATGAAAGTATACTGTATGTGGATGTTTAAAAAATGCTTCTTTTTTAATATCTTTATTAAATTATCACTTGTGACATAGGCAAACATACATTTATATAAAAGGAAACAAGCATATTAACAAGTTTACACTTACAAATACATCACATATATTGGTTTATATCATATAATCAAAGCAGCATTACAAAAATTGTTCAATTCCTGCCTTCTCTTAAACTTCATTCCTTCTCCAAAACATTTTTCTGCATATATTGTTCCTGCAATTTCCATTTTTTCTATACAATTTACTTCTACCCTTTTCTATAGATCCCACTTCCTATTCTTTTATCTCTGTTACAATATTCACTACTTCATATATAATCAGTTTTGATTTTGATTTTCTATTAACTGCCTTTTTTGCAGCCACCAGAATTAAACTCAAGGCCTTACTATGTCCAGACAATTCAGATCTTGTATCCCAGCTCAAAAAATAGTTTCCTTAGTTACACTCATTTGCTCACCCAGTATTCCTGACAGAGTATTCTGCAGGAAATTTTTAAAGTCTGCCAACTGATTATACTCTGAGAATATATGCTCCCAGGCATTACTTTCTTCCTCATTACACCTCCAACATTTGCCATCTGCCTGATAAAAAAATTCTTTGGAATCTGCTTGGGGTATAAAAGTATCTTTACAAATACTTCCAGGCAACAACCTAAATCCTGTAGATTTTGTTGCATATTTGGGAGACATACATATGTCATCCCATTATTTCTTTGTGAATGGCATATCTAATCTCTCTTCCCAATCTTCTGTGACCTCTTCTAATTGATTCCTATACTATTGCGCAATATTTTATATACCCAACTAATTACCCCTTTGTTAACAGCAGATACTCTTCTGCATTCTGTTAAAAATTCAGCCACTGCAGGTATTTCATTTGGAATTCCCCTATCCCTTTCTCTTTGTTGATACTCTGATATAAATCCCTAATAGTGAAGGCAATCTCTAACCTGCAATCCAAATGCCTTCTTGGCTTCTTTCTATTCTAGTACCTTTCCCTCTCTAATGATGTGATCCCAATACCTTGGTGCCACTGCCAACTTTCTCCAGCAAATTGCAGCCCCCTCTTGTTTATTCTTTGTATACCTAACTGCAGTCATCCCTGTTGGCATAATCTCATTTCTCCATTCCCGTGTTGGCTAAGTTCTTAGTATACTTTTTGCTACTTTATGAATATAATATTCTGTGCAACTGTTGTTATTCTGCTTAAGGATCTGTGTCCAACATCCTATGCTTTCCTTATTTCATGAATTACCTCCCTGCTTCATCATTTCCACTTTGAATTGTAGCTTTCTGCTTGTGTTATGTATAAGAGCCTTACCTGTGTAGCTCTAAAATATCTGTTCAAATGAGATAATCCTAAAATTTCATGTTTTTTAGAAAGATTGGAAAGATCAACGTATCCCACTTAACTCTTGCCTTCTTCCCCCTCCAAAATAACATCCTTCAACTCTATTAATTACTACACACTTCTCCTCTATTTGACAGAAATATACCTGACCTGTGTACAAAACTAAAGGGACTAAAAACATTTTTACTGCTTGTATCTTGCTATCCATATCTATAAACAAAAGCTTCCACTTTCTCAGTTTTTGTATTATCTTTTGTTTAGTCTCTTTCTGCATATCCTTTGCTGCCATAACAGAATCCTAATTAAACCATAGTCATAAATACCCATAAATGAATATTGCTGAAACAATTCATGTGTGTGTATGTAGTTTATAGCTATAGACTTTGTTTTATCTTCATTAATTTTATATCCTGAAAAAAACTCGGACCTGTCTCCATCAGGTACAAAATAATATTATCTGCAAATAAAGCCTACTTTTCTTGATCAGCATACCAATTATATCCTTGAATTTCTGAATATCTTATTTTCTTTGCCAATGTCTTTAAATATAACACAAATAACAAAGGGGAAAGAGGACACTGCTGCCTGGTTCTTCTCTTCAGATACAACTTGCAGAGAGGAACCCTCCTTCTTTGATTTTTGGTTCCAGTCCTTCATATATCTTTTTAATTAACCTTATTGTATCAGGAAATGCAAATGTTTCCATTTCCTCTACTCATAAAATCCCAGCTTACATTGTCAAATCTTTTTTCTGCATCAAGGCCCACCAATGACAATGTTATTTTCTTATGTTTTGCTTCCCTCTGGATCATCAGTGCTCTACTAATGTTGTCAAATGTTTGCCTCCCCACCATAAAACCCCATTGGTCCATATCTGTAAATGTTGGCATCACATTCACATTATTTTAGCCATTATAGACATAAGCACTTTATAATTATGGTATAAGATTTAAATAGGCCTTTATGAAGTGGGATCAGATGGGCCTTTAGCATATTTAGTTATTACAGCCATCACAGCTTTTTTCCAATATGCTGGTGCCTCCCCCATTTAAAATACTGTTAACCAAGACCATTCAGATCTTTCTCACTTTTGTCTCTCCTAGTTTCCAAACTTCCACTGGAATACTATCTATTCCTGGAAAATTTCCTGCAGATTGGTTATACATCACCATTTTTAGCCTAGTGGGCAAGCTAAAACCTACAGCACCCTCTCTGTCCAACATGTGCTTTGTGTTCCTGCCCAAGTATCTGACACACACTCACACACACACACACACACACACACACACACACACACACACACACACACACACACACACACGCACACACACACACACACACACACACACACACACACACACACACACACACACACACACACACACACACTTTGAGAAGAGTTTATACAACCACACAGCCACTCCTAAGGAAGGCTGGCACAGATTCTCCAGCTGTGCCCCTTTTTCCCAGATTATATGGTAGTACCAGCTGCTACCACCCACTAATACTTATCAGCTACTCAAAGGCCCTTAAAAAAGGTGTCCAATTATTACTGTGCAATATTATTATCCAATTGGTAGTATAGCCCAGAGCTAATGCTATTATAGTGGCTTTGTACAATTTTACCAAAGGTATGCAAGTACTCTAAAGAGCTTAAATTATCTCTACAAAACAGCCGCAGTTGAAAGGGTTTAAAATATTTAATAACAAATAGTCAAAACACAAGGCAATACTTTTTACTAAACAGTGTTAGTCAAGAGTTCAGAGATCACAGAGAAATACTTAAAATAATTCAGTAGTACAGTTCTGATATCACAGAAAAACACTTAGTCTAATCTTTCTAGTTTCTATCTATTTCTAAGAGAAAACACAAGTCTAAGATAAACTTACATATAGACCAAGACAGTGATGATGAGTTTGATGGTCAAAACAAAAATGCTTAATGCTCTCTGATTCTCTCTGTTTTTAAAATCACATTCCTGGTTCACATTACATCATTCTTCACACTTCCCTGGGTTACATTACATAATTCTTCACACTTCCCTGGGTTGCCATGCTACATTTACATTCTTCACCACTGGGCAGAAACCAGAGCAATAAAGTACATTTATGCATGCAAATTCTGGCCATTAACTCTGGCCTTAAAACAATAGACAGGATGCCTCACTCTAGACTGACTGGCTCCGAGTTTTAATATCAAAGTGTCACACCATGCTTTACTTGGTCAGTAGAGTGCACTGTTGTTACATTTTTTTCCAGTTCCACATGTAACACTATTTTTACCATTTAAGACAACAAGCCTGTGGTTTACATTAATATTTACAGATGACAGAATTATCTCCAAAATTCTATCTGGCTAGGCTGGCAGCCTTCATCCATCTTCACCCAATCTTCACAAATATAAAAGTGAAGGGTTATCAAGAATTATTAATGATAGTTACATAAATTGATAATGATATTATGAACATAAAAGAAAAAGCAAAAATAATGATAGGAGACCTTAATAAGGCATTTGACACAACTGCACATGAAATCTTATGGGTAATAATGAAAGAATATATGAGAGAAACTTCAGAAATTGTGTATGCCAGCGTATAGTAATAATAAAGTAAATGGCATATCTAATCTCTCTTCCCAATCTTCTGTGACCTCTTCTAATTGATTCCTATAGCTATTGTGCAATATTTTATATACCCAACTAATTACCCCTTTATTAACAGCAGATACTCTTCTGCATTCTGTTAAAAATTCAGCCACTGCAGGTATTTCATTTGGAATTCCCCTATCCCTTTCTCTTTGTTGATACTCTGATATAAATCCCTAATAGTGAAGGCAATCTCTAACCTGCAATGCAAATGCCTTCTTGGCTTCTTTCTATTCTATTACCTTTCCCTCTCTAATGATGTGATCCCAATACCTTGGTGCCACTGCCAGCTTTCTCCAGCAAATTGCAGCCCCCTCTTGTTTATTCTTTGTATACCTAACTGCAGTCATCTCTGTTGGCATAATCTCATTTCTCCATTCCCGTGTTGGCTAAGTTCTTAGTATACTTTTTGCTACTTTATGAATATAATATTCTGTGCAACTGTTGTTATTCTGCTTAAGGATCTGTGTCCAACATCCTATGCTTTCCTTATTTCATGAATTACCTCCCTGCTTCATCATTTCCACTTTGAATTGTAGCTTTCTGCTTGTGTTATGTATAAGAGCCTTACCTGTGTAGCTCTAAAATATTTGTTCAAATGAGATAATCCTAAACCTTCATGTTTTTTAGAAGGATTGGAAAGATCAACGTATCCCACTTAACTCTTGCCTTCAAAATAACATCCTTCAACTCTTTATTAATTACTACACACTTCTCCTCTATTTGACAGAAATATACCTGACCTGTGTACAAAACTAAAGGGACTAAAAACATTTTTACTGCTTGTATCTTGCTATCCATATCCATAAACAAAAGCTTCCACTTTCTCAGTTTTTGTATTATCTTTTGTTTAGTCTCTTTCTGCATATCATTTGCTGCCATAACAGAATCCTAATTAAACCATAGTCATAAATACCCATAAATGAATATTGCTGGAACAATTCATGTGTGTGTATGTAGTTTATAGCTATAGACTTTGTTTTATCTTCATTAATTTTATATCCTGAAAAAAACTCGGACCTGTCTCCATCAGGTACAAAATAATATTATCTGCAAATAAAGCCTACTTTTCTTGATCAGCATACCAATTATATCCTTGAATTTCTGAATATCTTATTTTCTTTGCCAATGTCTTTAAATATAACACAAATAACAAAGGGGAAAGAGGACACTGCTGCCTGGTTCTTCTCTTCAGATACAACTTGCAGAGAGGAACCCTCCTTCTTTGATTTTTGGTTCCAGTCCTTCATATATCTTTCTAATTAACCCTATTGTATCAGGAAATGCAAATGTTTCCATTTCCTCTACTCATAAAATCCCAGCTTACATTGTCAAATCCTTTTTCTGCATCAAGGCCCACCAATGACAATGTTATTTTCTTATGTTTTGCTTCCCTCTGGATCATCAGTGCTCTACTAATGTTGTCAAATGTTTGCCTCCCCACCATAAAACCCCATTGGTCCATATCTGTAAATGTTGGCATCACATTCACATTATTTTAGCCATTATAGACATAAGCACTTTATAATCATGGTATAAGATTTAAATAGGCCTTTATGAAGTGGGATCAGATGGGCCTTTAGCATATTTAGTTATTACAGCCATCACAGCTTTTTTCCAATATGCTGGTGCCTCCCCCATTTAAAATACTGTTAACCAAGACCATTCAGATCTTTCTCACTTTTGTCTCTCCTAGTTTCCAAACTTCCACTGGAATACTATCTATTCCTGGAAAATTTCCTGCAGATTGGTTATACATCACCATTTTTATCTCATTTCCACCTATCTTAACCGTTAGTTGCTGAACCTCATCAACCTCTAAATGTTGCATATTTAAGTCTTCAATAAATATTTACATTTTTGCTGTCTCTTTATTTCCTCACTTCTCTACTTTATACAAAATTTCATAAAATGTCCAAAATACCTCTAATACTGCTACAGGATCTCTGGTTATTTTTCTTGTTATAGGCTCCCTAAGTTTTGTAACAACCCTTTCTACTTTCTTTTGCCTAAGTCATTGTGCCAAAAGATTTTATGCTCTGCAGTTATTATCAAAAACAGTTGCTCAACAGCAATATTTCTAAACTCATGCATTTTATCCCGGTACACCCCTATTTTCTATATTTGGCACTCTGCAATTGCACCTCTTCTTGTTTTGTGTGATTCCCCTTATTTTGTAATGCTTTAACCTTTGTCAGCCTCTCTAAATAATTCTTATTACCTTCTTAACCACATCTCTTTTTCTTTCATTTCTACCCTATTTTAAACTCCACTTTCATTTTATCTCACTCACTACCAATAACTTCTGGTGTTCTTTCGATTTTCCCTAATAATTCCTGGATAATTTCCACTACCCATTCCGTAAATTCCTCTCTTTTTATCATATAAGTGGGGAAGTGCCAGTGTCTCATCTTTATTTCATTAACCAGCAGTTTTATCTTTGTAATTACTGGTGCATGATCTGAAATAGTTATTAGACATGTGTCAAAGTTCACAATTAAATGCACATATTCCAAAGAAATATAATTTCTGTACAGTTTAGCCCAGATGTTGTACCTTGGTGAATAATAAAATAATTTCTCTCAGAGTTCCTACTACTTAAGACATGTCTTGTCATACCAAATATTTTCAAAGATTTCTTCAGAAATCTACTCCTTTTGTAATATTTTCCCATCTAAGCCTCACAGATACATCTTCATTATTGCAAATCAAATTCTGTCCCCCACCTGTAAGTAATATTCCCTGCTGAAAGCTGATTATTTCTCCCAAGTTTTTTAAGCACCATAATAGCAGTTTTAGGTGGAATATAAATACATGCCAGTGTAATCCTCATCCATTACCAGTAGCCTTTTACTACCACAAATCTGCCATTATTCTATTTTTTTCCACTTCTATCACTACAGGAGCTCCTTTGGGAATTGATATAAGTACTCCTCTTTTCCCTAGTCCCCAATGTTCTTCAGAATATCAATCATGATATCTTTTCTTTATCAGATTCACATGCTCACTTCTTTCCAAATGTGTCTTCTGTAGCACTGCTATTTGCACTCTTCATTTATTAATATAATTGAGTATTCTTTCCTTTTTGTGTATACCTGTGAGACCATTTACATTCCAAAATAGTTGTTACAGTTACCCTTTCCCTTATTCTTCCTCTCCCCTCAGAGTCCTTCCACACATTAATAACATGAAGTGAGGTGGTGCAGGATTTTAGCATTGCCACCTCACAGCAAGAGGTTCTCTGGTTTGATTCTCAGCTAGGCTGCTTTCTGTGAGGAGTCTGAATGTCCTCCCTGCATTCACGTGGCTTTCTTCTGGGTGCTCTGGTTTCCTCCAACATTCCAAGGGCATGCATCTGGAGTGTTTCTCCCCAGGCCTCCAATAAAAATAGGCTCTGTCCTAGTCGCACTTTCTTGTTAAATAAATAAAAAAATAAATAATATGAAAAGTGCTGCCATTATTGTAACAAGTCATTGTTCACACCTATTATATATGGCAGCTTTTTAAAATGTATCTTTCTAACTTTTTTGATAGATACACCCATTAATATTTCTTACATTAATTCTTTATATAGTTTTTTCATCAACACTGGAACCTATGTCACATTTTATAATGTTTAAAAAAAAAAACAAACACATCTCCAGTTCACCCTCATAACTTGTTAACTTAATCCAAATACACATAACTATGTACATATTCAAATATTCAAATGATGAAGTTTAACCCTTTTTATACATTTGTGCCAAATAGACAGCTGGTAACACAGGTCATAATTAACCTGAAATTGAAATTATCCATGCTAAGATGCATGTTATTGTCTGTAATTCTACTTACATTAATTGGTGTTTTTTTATCTTTATCCCCCCATATGGGAAAACAACTTGCATGCTTTTAGAAATCATTAATGTTTAGTTGTGAAGAAGACAATGTTCTATCTTTTATAGCCCTATTAGCAGCTTGTCTTCATGGAAATGTAAGAGAAAAAAGAAAAATATAGCCCTCCACTGCAGCCTGAAAGACAAGCTGAAACATTTGTTGCTAAAGGAAAACATTTCATTATATTGGTGTCCTCATATTTACTTGCTTCCACATAAAATTGATTAGATTAAGCCAGGGGTCTTAATGCAAATATTCATTTATGCAAAAGTAAGAGTAAACATATCAGTTCTACATATATTATCTGTGTTTATCTGTGTACTTTTTACGCTCCATCCCCCACCTCAACAACCCAAGATCATATTAACTTAAACATGCTTTTGGCTAGCTTTTTTTCTCTTTTTGCACTTACTTACATTGCTTAATACAAAAAAAAAAAAAAAAAAGAAAGAAAGAGAAGAGAAGATACTTTACTATAAAATATGCATTTTATATTGTGAAACATTTCATAGATACATAGTTAAGAATAGAAATTGTTTTGCTTACAGTTACCCTTTTCCTTATTCTTCATCTTCCCTCAGAGTCCTTCCAAACATTAACACCTTGAATTGAGGCAAATGCTTTGCAGTTCACCACAAGTTTAACAAAGTAAAAAAAAGTCCACTCATTCTGCTTATTCTCATACAGCCATAATTCACAAATGTGATTGATGCTTTGTCAACAATGTTCTTGTGGCTTGTCTTCTTCCTGTTCACCTCCATTTCCCAACTCAAGATTCTGTTTCAATTCTAAGGTATTCCTGATTCTTCTGGTCAATTCCTGCATTTTTCTCAGTCTCTCAATCATCTTCCTTTGGAACAGTGGAAAAGGTTTCACGGGCAAATTCTCTCCACATGCATTATTATTATCAGAAGCGTGAGAAGCAGAGTGTTCTTTTTGATAGCTCAAATTTTCTTGGATGAACTTTTGCATTTCTTCCTAATCCTGTTCTGCATCAAAAATGACTGATGCTCCAGGAAAAAATATTCTGAAGCCAGCTAAATACAGCAGCTTGAATGTCACACTTGCCTCTCAACATTCCCTAATTACTGCAATAAATGTGTTTCTCTTCTGTCTGCTGTACAGTGAATAATCATTTTCCACAAACAGACTGCTATCACTAACTTTAATACTTTTTTTCTTTTGCTGCACTTTTGTCAGGATTAACTCTTTCTGCTGGTAGGTTTCCATCTTTACTAATAAAGGTATTGGTTGCTTTCACTTGGCCAGATTTGGAGCATTCACATAGTATATTTCAAATACTAGTCCAGTTTCTTATTTTTGTCTTGATAAAATTAATACTGTTTGTTCCTTCTAGTTTTTCTGGTACAGCAGAAAATCTGAGATTTTCTCTATGTGCTTTGTCCTCTAATTCAACCATTTTTGAAACATGTCTCTGGAACAGTCTCTTACTCAGCCAGCCTTTTTTTATTTCAGCCTCTGAGTTTTGCAGTTTTAGAGCTCATCTGAATATCTGTTTAAAGCTTCTTCCACTTTTTTCTAGCCTTCTGTTATTAGAGTTGATAGTTCAGTGTTTCATTTATTTTAATCAGCTCCTAGCACATTTTACTTAATTTTTTCCTCTAGATTACTGGAAGCCACATCTTGTACCAGAGTTAGAGCTTGAACTGCATTTTGCTGAACAGTTGCAGGATTTTCCCAGTCAGTGTTTTCCCTTTGGGCAGGATTCCTTAATCTCCATGTAGGCTCTGTGCAGCGCCTACTTGGAGTGTATCCATGTACATGACGGTGGGCAGCATGCAGCGGTGTGCAATACATATTAATGAGATGAGCTGCACTAAGTGAGCTTTTGCAGCTCGTACTAGTATTGCAGGCTACAAAACCATGTAAATCAGTGAGGTCGTGCTTCTCTAACACCATCAAGTTAACAAGGAATACTAATATAGGGAAATATATGTTAAGTCTATGGCTGGAGTGAAAATGGTCCTGGGATCTAGTACAGGGCGAGTAAACATTTCTTTTACTGTAATGACATTGCAGATTATCCAAATGAAGTGCAACATAGACATGTGTTTTCTCGGCCTTCTTGTGGCAACAGCTGTAAGTTTAGGACTACTGTACTAGGTCCTGAGTTCGAAAACTGCATATGCCGTACACTTTTAATGTTGTTCCACATCATGTCGTAGTTACTCTCACTCATAACACGACATGTAGCTGATATTAATATTTACATGCATGAAGGCTGAGACACTAATATTGTCTCAGTTATGTTTACCTAATCATTTATATGGGTATTGTGCATATATTATGAAAAGTATGACTGTACGTGTAATGTGTACTATGCTCATGCATGTTTATTTTTGCAATCCCATTTGAATAACAGAGCTACATAAGCATCTGTGCATCAAATATCCTTAGAATTGTATTTTTGTGCACCCTGGCTTACTGTGCTTGCTCGATGGTAAGCATCACGCATCTTTCTCAAATGCAGCAAAAAAACAGACAGTGCACACTCCCAGTAAATGCAATTGGCAGGAAAACATATATTTAAAGTGGAATTGGCGGGAAATGCTCATTAGACATTGAGCTTGATCTTTAGGAGACATGGCTGGTGTTGGAGAGGGTGTGCACTTTCCTGCTCAGTGCTTGGGGTGTTCAGAAGTCCAAAGTTTTTTTGGGGGTCCTAGTTAAGGAGCATGGCCTACGCCTATTGCAGCAGGACTACTCAGGCTCTCAGTATAAGTCTAAGGCTTGGACTAATTTGGCTGGGTCTTTGACCAGTGCAACAGGTATCTCATGCACTGATGAGCAGTGTCACCATCATTATGATGACCTTTGTAGGAGGAAGAGGATCAGGGAATGTAGAGCGGGGAACATTCCACAGATGTGTAAGTACAAAATGCATTGACCAATAGTAAAAGTTGTAGCGGAATATAGTCAAGACTGGTATTCATAATGGAATTCTGTTTTGTTTTGTTTTTCTTTTCCACAGCTGCTGAAGAAAGAGCTCCCAATGTGAGGTCTCATGAGTGCACCTGGCAAGCTGAGGGAAGCATGTGGTATGTATCCATACATAAAGTACTGTTATTGTAGCTTTAACTGTTAAAGGTAGATTGCTTGTTATTTCAGACAGTTGAATGTAATTGAGCATACATATCTCAACTGTAAAACAAAGTATGCATAGCATACTCTGTAAGCAACAATTAAACATTCTCAAATAACAATGAGCAGGCATGTATAAAGTGTGAAAGGACAGTATGCTGGCAGTAGTCTGTAGTCCAAAAGAAAAGGTCAGTATTACAGTAGTCAGCAGTTGTGGGTTCAAAGACCACACTTCCCACATATACAATAGTGTGTACAATAGTGTTATGTTTTCCACTATCATACACACAATACTGTTAGCTAATCATCATTATAGCAAGTTATTATCAAACCTCAATACCTCTGGCATGACTGGCCTGCTGTCAAGTGTAAGCATGCATATGTACAATATATGCATACATGAATGATTGCTGGCTGCAATCTCATCAGTACTACAGTGTCCATCTGTTAGTAACTGGGAAGTCTTCAAAGTAGTAAAGAAATCTCTTAGCAGTTGGTAGTGTTAAAAGTAAAAAAAAATGAAGAACTGGTGGTATTAAAGCTTCATTGATGAGCCCAGTCACAATAATTTCCAAAAATCATGAAACCCAAGTAGTGTTCCAAAGCAGCAAACTTTTATTTGTCACAGACAAGTGATCCTCAGTAACAGAAATCAGAAATATTTTAACAATGTTAAACATATCAGCTTTTATATACTTAAAATTAGGTGTGGAAAATGTACATATTGTTAATTTTAAACCAGCCTGTTCAAGGCAAATAGTATAAACAGAGCCTTAAAAGTGCATTTTAGAACAGGTACCCACTCCCACACATTACTACTGATTACATCAAACTAAATCCTAGTTATTGAAAATACTGCCTATCTGTTTGCAACCCACATTCCAAAATCAGGTATTAAGAAAAGCATAAAATACACATAAAAAGACTTGTAACTAAAATCGCTTTTGGCTACCTAATGCAAGAAAGCCTTCATCAAGTTTGTGACAAGAACTAAAATTAAGAAAAAACACATAGCTATCTAATCCTAAACATAATCTAACTAGAACACTATAAATATAAAAATGCATCTATCTAATAATATAATCTAGTAAATATCCATCCACGTGTATCACTGTGCATAAAAAATTAAGTAATTAACAGAAAAAAAGTTAGCGCTTTGCCAAAAAATAAAAACAAAAAACAAAAGAAAAACTGTTATGACAATTTTCATGTTTACAGCTCCAAAACATAAAAAAATACAAAAAAACAGTGGCTGAAGTAAACTAGTAATGTATAAAAGTGTGCAGGTGTGTGCATGAGTGTGCATGAATGCCCACCAGTATGGTAAATGGGGGAATTATACCAATACTACATGGTAATAGCAACATAAAAAAATGTGTGTTTTGAATTTACCATTTAAATCTCTGGTGTGATACAATAACTCTAACCAAAGCAGAATTGAGGTTAAAGTAACTAAACATATATACATTCATATACATTCTACACATCACTGTTATTATTATTATTTAGTATATTTGTAGTAATAAAATATTTCCTCAAAAAATTCCTTGAAAGACCTTTACAGATTGTGTGGCAGCTTACATAAGTTCAATATACTCTTAATAGAGCAATAATAGTTATGTCTCGGTTTTCTGAATGCATTTATTTTCACCTGCCGGCATAATTCTTTTTTCTCCAAAACACCATTGACATCCCCTTCAAGCTCATCCATTGCCACACAGTCCAGAATGATAAATTTAAAATCAGAATGTTTGGGGGGGGGGGGTGTTCTAATAAGTGTTTGGATAAGGTTTTCTTTTGGTATTTACATCTGATGTCAGAAAGATGACCTGAAATCCACCTCTTCAGTTTATTCATGGCCTTACCCACATAAAATCCAGGGCAGTCATTGCACATGATCCCATATACAGCCTTTTTCAGTATTACAGTTATCACCTGCTGAAGATTTCACCATCTTTTTAAGATATTGGCACTCAAATGAGTCACACCCCATCAAGTACTCACAGAAAGTGCAGTTGGGTGGCCCACAGATTGTAGTGCTCATGTCATCCTGGCATTCCTTATTTTTCTTTTCCACACAGCTATGTATGCTTCTTATCATTTTATACACAAAAGTAGGGAGATCGCCTAAAACCCTTACAAGCTGCTGTCAGTGAGGACGGCCCAGTTCTCCTTGATAATGGTTTTAACTGTATTGATGTAAACATAATGGAATAGAATGAGATAATTCTAGAAAGCTTTTGTATATTAACTATGAAGTTAATAATGTTTTCCTTTTTTCTCTCATCCCATCACTTTTCTTCTTTTTTATTGTTTAATTTGTTTTCACTTTGTTGTTATTATGCATAATTTCATATTTCTTTGCTTTAATTTATTATTTCTGATTTTGTTTGTATTTGTTGTTATATAATTTATTTTCTTATTTTTGTTATTAATATGTTTAATTTTTGTTTTTCTTTGTTAATCTATTTATTTTTTATGTGTCTAATTTTTTATTTTCATTTACTTATTTATTTTTATTTTATAATTGTATGTTCCTATTTTTTTTTTTTTATTAATACAGCACAGCAGGGTACGTAGGTCCCCCGTGAACCTCCTAATCTTACTCCATGGGCTTCATCACTGAGGCCCAACACATCTGGGCTGCAGCCTGGCAGCACCCCATCTGCTCCCCCTGCACTACCTGGACCCTCAGGTAGTTCTGCCCCAGTGGATAGGCCTGAAGTCCCATCTGGGAGCAGTGGTGGATGGGGTGCATTTATCACCCTGAATGAGTTGCCAGGTATGGTGTGCATGATTGTCTACCACATGGTGGAAGCACACTTACGATGGATGGAGCACCTGCTCTCCATCCCGGTACAGAGTAGCAGTCATAGATGCACACATTTGGCACTGCAGCCACCGGCACAGTGAGGGGACAGTGGTGACATTCCACTGGGTGAGGACTTGACACCCACTGTCATTCATCCTGACATCCATGAGACCTTGATTTCTCCACGCTCAACCCAACCATGGTGTTCACCCCTATTGTGTCCTTCACCATCCCTGTATCTTGTCTTGTATGTCCTGTCTGTCAGCAATTGCTTCCTTACCTTGGCAACTTGCCTGCCCCAGACATGTCTATGTCCCTCCCCCAACATTCTTCTCTCACCAAAAAAAAGGGCACCTGTCCACCCCAAAAAAAATTATTCCATACATAGCTTTCTATTTCACGTGTCTACCTGACACACTTGATTCATTCCAATTGGCTATACAACATGATTATGTTATTGTAACGTCTGTCTTTGGAGGTGACATTCCAAATTCAGCTAATATTATATACATCTGATCAGTTTTTACTGCTGAAGAAATGGATAGCTATGGTTCTTTCCTACACCCTTCCTCCACATTCCTGCCCTCCTTTTCACTTTGTTTTCCCCCTGCTTGTTCCCCATTTTACCACTTTCCTGCCTTCCCAATTTCCTTTCTTTAAAGGACCATTGTGCAATGGTGCATGATGCGCAAGCAATGGTAAAAAGTATCAGTATCAGTGAATGTATGTAACATTATCATGCACACTTGTAAAATAAATGCCTACACCCCATTTTGAACTCAGTATCATTTGCCTCTAACAACTATGCAATAACCCATCCTGACACATATTCAGTTCCTTAGCAGGCGTATTTTATGCAATCAATATTAACTGTCACATGTTATGGTCATATTTACCCTTTGTTTTCTCCAGTGCTTGCTCCTTATATCAGCAATGTCATATTTTCAACATTAAGTACGTATGAAGCATCATTGCACAATACACATTAATGTTTTACAAAGCCTTAGTGCACAACCTCCATTTATTTTTATAAAGCATGTGTGTGCCATGCTGTGCATTGTGCAGCCTCAGTAATCAAGGCAAAAAAATGTTAATAAATAACAAAAAGAGAATAGTAATCATAGTGTTGGCTGCAGCTTTATTTGGAATCAGTTCTGTCGTCAATGAAAGGAACTTATCACCGGCTGACGTCAGTTACTGCTTGCTGCCAAAGATTCAGTTAAGTAGCAGGTGTACGCAGCAGCAGTGAATTCTGCAAATTTCTACTCAGTGTGCAAAATACACCTGCTATTCAGCTGACACTATAGCACCATCTGTTATCGCATTGATCCAGCTTTGTTTTTGTTCAGATGGTACTAGGTTCAAATGCATGTATATGTAACAATTTCACATACTTTTAAGTGTAAACAAATATAAATTGGGATACTCATGAATCTGTGTCATCATTTTGTGAAACGTAGTAGTGGTTACAAATACAGGTTATATAATAGTTGTAATTGCTTTTCCCGTAGGCATGCATCATTGCAAGATGCACACAATTGTGCACCATCTCATACAACGTCTCTAAAGAAAAGAAATGGGGAAGACAGGAAAGTAGGGAAATGAGGAGCAACAGGGGGTAAAAGAAAGTGAAAGAGGACAGGAATGTGCAGGAAAGGTGTAGGAAAGAACCATAGCTATCCATTTATGCAAAAGCAAAACCTGATAATATATGATACCTATTAGCTGAATTTGGATTGTCACCTCATGAAGACACTGGTGTGAAATGGAGAACTATGTATGGGACAATATTTATTTGGTACAGGTGCCCTTTTTTCCTTTTTGGCAGAGAGAGGGGAATGTTGGGTTAGGGACTTAGGTATGTATGGATAAGGAAAGATGGGTAGGTGAGGAAACAATGGCAAACAGACAGGACATACAAGATGAGACATAGGGATGGTGAAGGACATAAGAGGGGGTGAACACCATGGCTGGGGAGAGGGGAGGACATAAAGAGCCCATGGATGTCAAGTTTGGAGAAAATGAGAATTGAGTCCTCACCCAGTGGACTGTCCTCACTGTCACATCAGTGTGTCAATGACTGCAGTGTCTGACATCTGTGTCTCCTTGTATTCTTATTCTTCAGAACAAAATGGAGTGCAGTGTCTCCACCCAGTGTAGGCATGCACACACTGTATGACACACAATCCTGTGCTCTAACCCTGACAGTTCATTGTGGGTGATAAAATTGCCACCTCTGCCACTGCATCTGGAAGTAACCACTGGCCTGTCCTGGGGGAAGAACTACCTGAGGGCCCACGGAGTGCATGGGCAGCAGAGGGGGGTGGTACCAAGGTCTGTCCCTGATGTGCTGGCATGTGCTGCCATAGCCAGTGGAGTGGGGGCAGATGGCTCCCATGGGACAGACCTACCTGGAGGTGCTGTGAAAAAAAAAAAAGGAAAAACAAAAACATAAGGGGCAGGAGAGAGAAAAAAAGGAAAACATTAGCAACACCATACATAACATACAAAACAGTGATACAATTATTTCACCCTGTTATGTTACCTTTACTGTAAACAGTACAAATGGTAAAAATAGTTTTTTATAATGTGTCTGAATACCCAGTTAATAACAGATGTACACTATAGTACAGATTTCAGCAAGCAATCATTGATGTGTGTATATATTTCCCATATGCAGACTCCAGTTTTAGTAATTACATTTTCCAGCAGGCAGTTTCTGCCACTGCTTGAGAGGTCTGCAGTTACAGTGCAATAATGATGTAAACATAGCAGTACTTGTTCATTTTTAAATTGTGGTGTTTGAACCCACAGCTGCTGACAACTCTCTGCAACCACAGTGTAATGTGTTCCCACAGAGTACTGCATGCATACTTTCCTTTTACAGTTGTGAGATATATGGATATATGCTCTAGTTTGTAGTACTACATTCATAGGTCTCAAACTCTTACAGCAATAAATGTGGACAAAGTCAAATGGAGTAGGGGGTCAAAGTCAGAAAAATAGGGATGACTCTTGCATACTTGCTTTTATAAACTTATTAAGCTGATACAGTAACAGGTTTTGTACTTGCATGACTTTTCTGAATGATCTGGGGTCTGAATCTCACGTCTGACATTAGTTAATGACGTCAGCCCTCAGCCCTTATGCAATTATGAGACTGAAAACCACAGTTATATCTGTAACTATACAAAGACCGGACAGTCTGTGGAAATCTGTAAAGTTGACGGCTATTACTGCATTACACACCAACTAAGCCCATACCTCACAACCTCTTACAGCCACAAATGTGGACCAAGCCATAACTACTGGGGGTATAAATGCACACAAATAGCAACACATTTTGCATATTCTTCTACAAACCTAGGAAAAGTGATACAATAACAAGCTTTTCAGTAGCACAGATGCTCTGAAAGGTATGAAGTATGAGAAACAAATGTTATTTTCTGATTGCAGTCCTCAATGATTTGGCTAAAACTTGCCAGACAAACAATTTATGAGAAGCAAACCAAAATTATGAGGCAACAATCTGAACATTCTGCAAAACCCATACAGCTGAGAGGTATTACAAAACAGTGTTTAACTTTTAATGCTACAATAACAATACTGTTGTGATGCATACATACCACATGCTGCTTGCATCCTTTCCAATTGATTTTCATGGGCTCTTACAGTCAGATCTTGATCTGCCTCAGCTGTAGAAAAAACAGAACAGAATACCTTTATGAATACCAAGCCTGACTATATACAGCTTTAAATTATTAAAATTAATGTCTGAAAGTCATACTTACACATCTGTGGGGTTCCACCAGTCTGACATTCCTCAATCTAATGGTTGAAGGTATCCCTCCTCTTCATTATGAGGTCTCAGTAGTGGTTCCTACACTGTTCACCAGTGCAGTGAATACCAGTAGCACTGGCCAGAGCCCAAGCCAGACTATTCCATACCTTTATTCTTGATTGTGAGCCATGATAGTGCCTCTGCAGGAGCCGGGGCCCATGGTCATTCACCAGGAGTCCAACAAACATTCTGGACTATTGGACACCTCACCTTTGAGCCCTAAATCTCAAACTCTCATTAGAAATGCCTTCCTTGTCTGTTACAGAAAAAGTCCAATATAGATTGATATTTTCTCTCCAATTGTACATATTCATGTTTACTCAGAGGGTGCACTTTCTGATTTGGCAAAATTTGAAAAAGCTGCACATTGCTTACCATTGTGCAAACAGGGTGCAAAGGGTACAACATTTCTGCATGATGGTAAACAATGCAGACGTTTGGTAACTAATGGAATTTCTATGTTATTTGAGATACAGGCAATTCTGTGACTGTGTTGGTTCAATGGGAAGTGCATGTCAAGCCATGTAGTTGGAATACACTTGCCTGAACATAGTACACATTATACCCACACTCATACTTTTGCTATTAACTAGACAATGCATAAATTAATAAATAATTACATAAGTGACACAATGTTACTTTGTCAGTCTTATGTCACACACACACACACACACATATATATGTGTGTGTGTGTGTGTGTGTGTGTGTGTGTGTGTGTGTGTGTGTGTGTGTGTGTGTGTGTGTGTATATATATATATATATATATATATATATATATATATATATACATATATGTATGTATGTATATATATAATATATATATATATATATATATATATATATATATATATATATATATGTATATATATATATATATATATATATATATATATATATATATATAAGTACACTAGCTCACCTGCTATAAGTGAGAGTGCCGATAATGTGAATTGGTGCAAGATTAAAATTGACATATGCTGTATTCAAACCCTGGACTATAGGGATGTTAGTCCTGGACTGACAGCTATTGCCACATGAAAGTTAGAAAAGTCTTTCTCTATGTTTTAGTTCATTGCTAAATACTGCAATGTCACAACAGTAAAACAAAGACTGCACACCTTTTGCTTGAACCCAGGGCCATCAAGACTTCAGACCTAGACTTAACACCTGCTGCCACAGAATATGTAACATACCATCCTCCTAAGTTAATATTCATTGTTAAGTTCTTACTGTTAACCACAGTGCAATGGCACTTAGCTGGTTTGTGCATTGCACAATTACATTATTAGAAAGCATCTGGTTTCTATTTTTGGCTGTCTGGGTCCTGTCTGCTACCTGGGTGTTCCAGCTGTCCATTTTGCACAAATGCTGCTCTACACGCAAAAATGATTAGTAATAAAACCTGTTTGTGCTTACTAGTGCATCGCACAAACAATGCACCCCACAATTCATCCTCCTTCACCCACTAAAGTAAGACAGAAGCTGAAAGAAAAAAGGGGAAATGCAGTTTTTTGCTACACAGGAGGTATACCTGTAGAGGTCTGGATTTCCAATCTCACTCCAGTGTACCTTCAAAAAAGCAGGATGGGTGCCTTATCCCTCTTGCCACACACACAGCTTGGCAGCAAACAACTCTAAGTTTTCCATCAAACAACAATCTTCCTCAATATATTTTAACTGGCATAAAGCCATCAGCTGTTATTTATACATGCATTATATGAAATAGATTTGGATGTACTGCACTTAGTGATCATGCAACCTGTTAGGATTATTACTTGAAATTATAACAGTCTATGTTGTTTGGCCATTCAGCAGTTATCTGACCAGTATTCAGAGATATGCAGTGTGAAAGCGAGTCTACATAATCTACCTTACATTCTGTGTGTATATTAACTGGGAATGGTATGATATACAATTGTCAGCAAATGATGCCCAGGTCAGATGGCACAAACAACCATACACTGCTGTTTTGCTGGTGGTAGCAAAGGTGAATTCCTATTATAGCACATGCAACGGTAGACTGTTCTAATGAGGTGGTGGGCCAAGCTGAGGTCACATTATGGCACAACTTCTGTATGTAAAGATATTCCATTACAAACATATGATGCTAAACTGAGGCCATGCATTAAGCACCAGTACTTTGGAGAGTTATGAATATGTGAATCTTGCATGGCTGAAGACTACTACTTTCTAATAGACACATACAAGTGAAACAACACTCTGTTGTCACCTGCTATTTGACTTTTTGTACTCATCTCCCACCTTTTACCTGCTTATTGTAATACATGAGGAAAGACTAGTACATGTCATAATAGTATTATGCATTACAGTACATGTTCAAGATTTACCTTGTAAATGCTGTGTCTGTACTCCACACTTTGAGACATCCCTTGAAGAAACCAGCATGGAGTCTGCACGGATGCTTTACATGTTGTTGAATTGCCTCACAAGATTGGTTGATTAGCATGCAAATCACCTGTTTATGCAGTAATTAGCATTTCTGGAGCACAGACTACAACAGATACAATCCATTAATAATGTACTCCATTATAAAAAGGCAAATGTGTAGCTAGCTAAACTGATGCTGAGGAGCGTTAGTATATTGTTTAACTCACTAAGATAACTGTATTTCTTCACAGTATTTCTCTACAGTGGGGTATTGCACTCCAGCAGGTATGTTCCCATTCTGTTACCTACATAACGATAAAACTATTGATGAACACCAAACTTACAATAAAACAAGAAAAGACAGATGCAACCCTTCAGGGACACTTTAAGTGCAAAGATTTTGCGCTTTCATCAGTGGTAACTCCAACTTCATCAGGATAACATAATTTCAAAATCACACACTTTTTATACATTAAACTCACATGTCCATAGTTAAAAACTACCTTTCCCAATTTTAAAGAAATATTGCATCCCCTTCATTATAAAACACAATGAACACATAATGTGCATTTATAGGTTAGAAATACTTTCCATCTTATACAAAAATCTCAATAAACCCATTCATAATAATAATGCACAATGTTTTTTTAAAAAAAAACAGTTCTGATTTCAGTTTCAGTACACTACTAATGGATATGGCTTCATTGAGGCCTGGGGGTGGTGGTGCCTGCATTGTACTTTATTTGCCATTTTAACTCTTTATATTCCAAGTACATGTCTGCAGGTTGCCCTCTTGATCCCATATCCACCTTGTCAACTGCTGTGAATTTAAAACTGTGTGAGAGGATTTTCTGAATGTGCCTCCCTAGTGCATTCTTGTCATCCCTTCTGGATATGTAGTACTGATGTTGGTATATTCTTTTCCTGAACATACCCTTTGTTTTTCCTATATAAAAATTCAAACATTCCTGTCAGACCACTAAATAAACTATACCAGAGCTATAACAGTGGAACTTGTGTTTGTATTTTTACTAACTCCCCGGTTCCACTTCTGACTTCTATTCCTTCTAAAATGTACCTGCACTGAGGAGAAATCCCACACTTATGCATCCCACCATCTGTTGCTCCTCTAACACTTTTTTCAAGTAAAGACTTAAAACACGTGTCCTTTTTATAAATAATGGTGGGTTCATTCCCTTTTTTCTGAAATAGGTCAATGTCCACTCTGAAAATGTTCCAATTGTGTCTAATTCCAATTGTGCCTAATAATGGCACTTACATCATAAAATCTGAGATTATAGGGTATAATAAAGGCTTTTTGAAACCTGTTGGTATTAGAAGTCTCAATTGCATTTCCTATTCCACCCCTTGGTATGTTGCCAATACATCCTAAAAGTGGTACAAAAATACCTTCTTTCCTTTTGTGTTTAACCTCTCCTATTGTTTGATCCAATAAGGTACTGGGATATCCCCTCTTTTCCAGCATAGTGCTTAATACATCACATTCCTTGGAAAAGGTGACCTCACTGCTGACAATGCGTGCTAACCTAACATATTGTCCCTTGACTAGAGACTTTTTATGGTGGAGAGGGTGTCCACTAGTAAAGTGGAATAAGGAATAAGGTACCCCCCCCCAGGCCTCAATGAAACTATATCCATTAGTAGTGTACTGAAACTGAAATCAGAACTGTTTTTTTTAAAAAAAAAAACATTGTGCAATATTATTATGAATGGGTTTATTAAGATTTTTATATAAGATGCAAAGTATTTCTAACCTATAAATGCACATTACGTGTTCATTGTGTTTTATAAAGAAGGGAATGCAATATTTCTTTAGAATTGGGAAAGATAGTTTTTAACTATGGACATGTGACTGAGTTTAATGTATAAAAAGTGTGTGATTTTGAAATGATGTTATTCTGATGAAGTCAGAGTTACCACTGATGAAAGCGGTAAATCTTTGTACATTAAAGTGTTCCTGAAGGGTTGCATCTGTCATTTTTTTTGTTTTACCTACATAATGCATATGCTGTAATGTAATTAAGAATAAATGTGAAGTATTCGCTTTCACACTTTAGTCTGCATGCATTACTTAGAAGTGTAATGATGGCATGGCCTTGGTTGTCAAGCCATTTCACAGGTACACAACATTGAGAACACCTGAAATGGGAATGCAACATTATAAATATGTACACAAGTTACATGACAGGTCCTTTGATACCACTTTAAGCATCTCAAAGGCCTGTCATTTTGTTTTGGGAGGACAAAGATGAATTAGTGCTAGGGCACTCACTGTACTGTACTGTTATTTTATACTTTCTCCTATGGCACAAATAAGGATATGTTTCTCTTGTTAGTCTCCCTGTTTTGTATCCTCCATCTTGTTATTTTTAGAAATATGCAGACTCTTTCATGTTTATCTGGGGGGAATACTGACAGCTTTCCTTTACTGCTTCATCAGTAAACAGATAAGATGTATTTATGTGCTCTCATGTATTATCGATCTTTTGTCTTATAGAGCACAGTATGTCTGCTTGTCATAGGCCTCCATTTACAGATGCAGAGAATAATCTGATAATTGATTGATGGGCCAATATGGCTGAGTGTACAGCCCTCTGGGAAGAATTAGTGGCCAACATTTACACCATTGGGTGACACAATTGCACATATGAGCAGGTGTGGCACAGAGCAACAGACATGGTAACTGCTGCATGTAGGCATGCAGCTGCAGTGGCATGCAATCATAAAGTCACAGATGGAGTCCCTACTACAGAATCCCCTGTCACTGCCACTGAGGAATTCCTGGCGAATATAGTCACCCAGGACAGCTCTCAGCAATCCATGGTGCATTATGTTTTGGATTTGGGTGAAACTCCTGCATCCAAACAGGAGCTTCCAGGTATGCTTTGTTAGCTGATAATTAGAATACTGTGGAATAGTGCACTAACTTTGATAATATATATGTCTGTGCCAGTTGTCTGTTGGGTGGGGGGGTTAGGATTGCTACAGTAAGCTTAATTTAAAGTTGTCAGCCACATTTTTGTTGACATTTGAACTACTGCAGATACAGAGTTGTAAATGTATTACTCCTGTATTAGTATTAAATGTGATGTTGTTGCCATTACCTCTTGCTTAACTTATTTCAGGAAATCAGGAATACAGAGTCGCAGGCCTCCTGCAGATGGTAAGCCTAATACATTTATGTCAGTACTGTAGAGACATTTTAAGATATCTCATAACGTGTCCTCTCAGGCCTGTTGTATGTATTGCTGTACTGTCTGTATTAGTGACATCAGTGTACTTTTTTAGCATCTATTGCAGGTATTGTAGCATAGTAGTGCATGCATTAATGTATTCCTGTGTTTCTCCCTTTTTAACACAAGTGAGCATGATAGTGGGAGTATGGACACTTTGACACCTGATGTTATTGTCTCCACAGACACTGATAATGATGGTGGCCAAACTGAGGCACAGTTGGGGGGTGCAGAGGTTGAATCTGGCACAGAGTTTGACATCCAGTGACCCCCTTCATTTTCCCCAGACACAGCCAGTAGGCCTACGCCTACTCAGTCCACTGAGGCCAGAGATATTGGACAGGTTGAGGACAAGAACACTGATCAGGGGAGAGTGGCTACTGTGGCTTCAGTGCCTGTTGAATCTGTCTGTAGCCAAAGTGTTGGTGAAGTGTCACACATGGGGGTGACTGGGGTGCTTGGAGGAGGCCTGCTGTCTATCCTCCACCTGCTGCAGGTGTCCCTTCCCATGTCACTCAACGGATGTTTAGGGCCATCATGGAGGCACAGGCATATTCTGACAAATGCTCAGCATTCTAGATGTGGCGCAGTCTGACTTCCATGACTGCCTTCACTGTGTAGCCAATTCAATGGATCAGTTGAATGACACTTTGGAACATGGAGTGTGATGGAACGAGGGGTTTATATCATTGATCTTACAGTGTCTGCATGACACCAATAGCCTAGTACCAACCTATGAACCTATAGGAAATTCACCCTGGGGATCACCTATGTGGCTCTGCTCGACAGTGGCACAGGAAAATAATTTTCTTGGATGGAAAAAGCCAGGGTACCTTTTTGGCTGGGCTTGTATAGGCCCTAGGGCCGATAGCCTAGTACCTACCTATGAACATCTGCTGGGAAGGGGACATCATCCACATAGGTGTAGGTCACTCACGTCATCTGCTGCTAGCCAATGTTGCCATGCCCTATCATGCTCCTGTAGTGGCAGCACTTCCCCTGCACCACACCCAGACATGGCAGGCAATGGGGTCGTAGTCTTGGGCATTCCCATGAAGGGAACACATCCAGCAAACAACAGTCACAATCAGATAGTAGCACTGTATCTGAAGTTGGGCATGGTGGTGCCAGTGCATCTCCTGGCAGAGCCAGGTCTCATGGTTGGGGGTGTCAGTAATGAACTGACAACTCTACCATGCACAGCTGACACCATTCTAACATACCAAGATGTAGAGCTAGCACTGAGCTTGGCTGTATTCATACACACTGTGATACACCACTTTCACATGGAGGAACCCTGGAGACACACACACAGCAGTTATGTGGTTCAGCCTGCCTGCTTTCTCATTCTTAAACACACACACACACACACACACACACACACACACACACACACACACACACACACACACACACACACACACACACACACACACACTCAACAACCTTTGTTGTCAGCATAGGCCTCCTGCCTCTCCCCACAACACCCTGTGCAAGTGATGCTAAATGCGCCATATCCCTGATTTCTCTCTTTTGGATTCAGGGAAAGAAAAGCTTTCTGTCTGATGCACAAGGTGCTCAGCTACATTATTAGTATATCTACATTTGTATTGTTTAGATGTTAATTGTACCTGTGAATTAGATTTGCCTTGCCAAGCTGTACAATAGCTAGCATTATCATTTCACTACTTTATAGCGTATTCTCTTGTAAGGGTTGTGAAGTCAACAACTGCAATGTGTCTCATTACTTTCTAACTGTTCTCTTTAATAATTATCCAGTACGAATGCATAGTGCACATCATAAGTCAGGCCATCACATTCAGATCTCTGGACTGCATGACAGCACTGTAGTATAATCTCATCAGAACAGTACAGTATTATGCTCATTCTTTCTGTTGCATGTAGCTCACCAGAAACATGCATCAGCGAGACAACCTACAGGTCTTTCTCACAGGATTGTAGCATCATAGGAGGTTACTAGGCTAATGGCCCTGGGGCCCTTACAAGCCTAGCCAAGAGTTTATCCCCAAAAAGAAACCTCAGTCAGCACCTGTCACCCCTGTCAATGAGGGGCACAGGTGGAACCCCTGACAAATTTGTGGTCTCCCATCTATCTCTCAAGGTTGTGCTTGAAGAGAGTCAGTGAGGTGCTCTGTTTGACATGTATGTGAAGTCTATTCAAGGGATGGGGCAGCCTCTGGGAGACAAACCTGTCTCTCCAGCAGGTTCTGTTGATGTCACATATTAGATTCAGGCCTTTTGAGCAGGTAGTGCGTGAAGAGTTAGGCTTACAGATATGGAGCGACTCTAGTAGGGCAGGGTCCAAGATTGCCTTGTAGGCAAGACACAGATCACCCCTGAGCAATCTGTATGATAACAAGTAGAGTGATAGTGATTTAAGCCTATCTGCATAGGAGAGGTGTTGGAGGCCATAGATTCTCTTTGTGAGGTATTTCAGTGGCCTTTCCAGTTGATGCAGCTCTTTGAAGAGGTACATCCCAAATGAGGTGTTATACTCAATTATTGGTATATGAGGGAGGAGTATAGAGAGGTAATAACCTCCTTTTTTCTGGATGCAATCCCTTTACTTATGAGATGAACCAAGTAAAAGGCTTTTCTGACCACTGCAGCTAAATGATGATTGAATGTGAGGTCGTTATCAATCTGAGTGCCCAGGTCTCTCACTACAGCTTGTGTGCTTAGGGGGTTGCCATTGATGTGGTAATTGGTAGGGGTCATGTTTTTGCTGAATGGCTAACACACAGCCTACAAACCATGCCATGATGTATGTGTGCAGATTAAAACACATGTCACTTTAATCTGTCTTGTATCACATGATGTGATGTCTGTCTGACATCTAGGCCACTGTCTGATCATTCCCCAATGAGATTTACATATACAGTACTCTGATATAGCCGATGTCATCAGAATTGTCTGCTGAGCATATAGGAATAACAGTGTCTCACCTGCTGATGTAATATGTTGTCGGTAATATCAAGTTACAGCTGACTCACACACACACACACACACACACACACACACACACACACACACACACACACACACACACACACACACAGTTGACTGCAGTGAGACTAGAACCCCTACCTAAGTACACAGACTACAGAACTCAGTAGTTTACGCAAGCACCCCAGAACATGGCTGATTTGGAGTGTATCAGACAACACTTTATAGCTGATACATCAGCAGTGTCTTTTGAGGAAAATATAACAATGTTCCACCTGTTGGTGTAAAATGCATTCTGTAATATGAAGTTCACACACACACACACACACACACACACACACACACACACACACACACACACACACACACACACACACACACACACACACACACGCACACACACACACTTGACTGCAGTGAGAATAGAACCCCTACCTATCTAAGTGCACAGACTATGGAACACAGTACTTAACTAACACACCACAGAGCAAGTCTGACTTACACACACACAGTTGACTGCAGTGAGAATAGAACCCGTATCTGTCTAAGTGCACAGATAATGGAACACAGTATTTATTTATTTTATTTATTTTACAGTTGTTGACCAGGATAGTCTGACTGGATAAATGTCCATTTTCGGTGGAGGCCCAGGGAGAAAAGCTCCAGACTTACAAACAGATAAAGACAAACAAGTTGCAGTATATGTCTAAGCATATAGTATCAAGATACAAGTTACAGTCTAATATTTCAAGATGATGAAGAATACAGTTTTAAAGAAAAAATATATACATACATGTTACAGTTTCTTTTGTCAGACCTAAATGTGCAGCTATATACAAAGTATCTTCATACAAGATATAGTTTCTTTTTCAAACCTTTAATAAGAGGTAGGTAGCTGTGTTTAATAATTGCAGGGATAGGATGGTAGATGAGGTTTTAGTCAGGGTTAGAGCACAGACATAACCAGCGAGTTTTGAAATACTGGGTCAGATTTTTTTGAAATGGTTAATTGAGGGGTTCAGAGTAAGGTCAGATGGGAAGGAATTCCAGATTTTACCTACTGTATTTGCAAACAAAGATTCTCCAGATAGATTGTTAGCTTTAACAAACTGAACCAAAAGTTTTGTGGTGGAACAAAGTGGCCTTGCATTTTTGTAAGCATGGATGATGCTTTTCAGGGAGGGCATTTTTACTGGGTGGTTAATAACCTTAAATGCTGTAGTGATGTGATTGTATTGAATTAGCCTGGGGAGTTCTAGCCATCATAAGAGGTTTAGATTTTTACAGTGGTCTGTCCTGCAGGGAGTTCCTGTGGCAAACCTGGAAATTTCATTTTAGCAGCTAGAGACTTTACTGACTTCAGATTTATTCAAGTTGGTAAGAATAGGTGAGCAGAGTTGAAAGCAGATGGGTATGGGAAATTGCAGTCCTGGTTAGAGGGGTGAGAAAATGTTTATTTTTGTAGAGGGACCCAAGTTTTTTATTAATGGTTTGGTTAACATGCATGTCAAATGTAAGGTTGTTATCAATTATACCACCCAGGAGTTTGGTAGATGTATCTGGTGAGATTATGGTCCCTTTGTTAGAAGTTATAATAAAGGAGGATAGCAGGGATTTATGAGAAGGGGAGAAGAGTAATAGCTTTGTTTTATTGGGGTTTAATATCAGCTGTTGATCAGTGAGCCAATTTTCCAATGTGTTAAAGGTTTTCTGGGTTAACCTGAGGAGGTCTGAGTGGTTAGTGGGTGAGCAAACCAGGGTGGAATCTTCAGCATATTGTATACAAGTTGCTTCTGGGATTACAGAGTGGAGGTCATTGATAAAGAGGGAAAAAAGAAGGGAACTTAATATGTAGCCTTGATGGACACCTGGAGAGTTTGTCTTGCCATAAGACAGCCTGATGTCTTCCACTTCAGGAAATCCTGTCTGGCCCAGATCATTTCCAAGGGAGCATCTTCAAGATCCAAAAAAATAATCTCACCACTGTATTCTTCCATTATCAGACCCATCATAGAATTTAATGCTTCCTTTCATATAGTTACAAATCCAAATATATCACCCAATGATTTTTAAATGAAAGCCCTTATATCCTTAAAGTATCCCGATAGATTAGCACAAATCTCCTTACAGACAATAACCTGCTGGCTGCCCTGAAGTGACCCATGCCTCACTTTCTGTGCCATGGAAGACCCATTCCTATTTGTCCTCATATTTCTTTGCAAAACTAATAGATCTACAAACACCTATACAAGGAACTTAAATTTATAACAACATATAACCAAACACTTACTAGAGGAGTAAGCTCTTGACTCATCATACTCCCTATCTCTGGAATAAATTACCACTAAAGGTCAAGTAAAGTATTACTTTGCCTGCCCTTAACACTAGCCTTGGTGATTGGAAGACAGACATACATTTAAACCAGGGTCATCATGTATGGCCCTGTTTGATTTGGGAGGGAAGCACTATAAAGTGTGGCAAGACATTTTAAATGTGTCTACTTAGAGTTACATATAGCTAAGATTCTTATGGTCCCAGTGATCACTTGCCAAGAATTGTTCCTATGCTCCTGCATTCTTTTCATGATCTTTATAATCTTTTTTTTTTGTATTTTGACACTTTCTGTAACCATCTGTTTTTGTCTACTTCTGGTTTGATTTCCATTCCTACTCCTTTCCAAAATGTTCCAACTAGTTTGAGCAAGGATGTAATCTTAGGCTTTGTTCTTCATGGTTAGAACTTTGCTATGATTAGCAGTCCCATGATTGCAAGCCTGTACGTATAATAAATTTCAAAGAGGCCTATGCATCCTTCAGGGTGATGAATATATAATTTTGCCATACATTGTTTTTATATATAATTTGATAAGCATGAAGCAGTTTTCTTGTTTACCCATCACACTGCTCTAATACTTTTTGGGGATTGTAAATCACACCAAAGCTGTAAGTTAAAAAAGAAACGGCAAGATGATTTATAGCTTGAACTGTATTCCTAGATGTCCAGGCAGCTTTCAATACTATTTCTAATCTTTTAAAATGTACTTAATAAGCTTTGTTCTCGTTTGTTCATATTGAATTGCTGACCCTTCATCTATTCCCAGATATTTATACACTCTAGGGGGAATTTAATAAGGCCTACACATTTTTTCCATGTATGCATTGTGCTGTGCTGCTAACATGGCAGCAAACATTTTTAGATTTAGTAAGCGCTGCTGAGCAGTGCACATGAGTGCACCAACACAGAAACTTCCATGGCATGCAAATCACCTCATAAGCAGGTGAAGCACATACAAATGAGGCAGGTAGAGTGATCCAGTAAGCAGATAGGCAGCTCTGCAGACCCTGTGTGTGTCTGTAATGTACATAGAAAAATTCTGTGTACAGGAATGTAGTCAGACAAAAGGGGCTGTAAAACTGTAGATAGATGGACAGAAATGGCATACCATGCATAGATATTAGCAAAACTATCCTCTGTGATTCTAAAAAATTAAAGGAAATATGTTTAATTAAATTTATTTTCTGTAATAATCTGGGACTGTCTGCACAGTGTGCCGCAGTGCGCAAACATGCTTTATTAAAAAAAACATTGGAAAAAACAAAATTAATATTATGTGACAGAAATGTATTACAGAACCATGCATGGAGTATCTGCAATCGTGCATTGGTGCTGTTGCTAAAGTGGTAGAACTTTAAAGCATGTAATTTCCAGTCTGTGAGCATGGATCCCTATGCAAATGAAATGGAGTTACTGAATAGCATAAAGGGGTAATCGTGTCCGCATACCCCCCCCGTGAAGGCAGAGAATTATGTGGGTGTTTACAGAGAAGGTAGCTGACATCAGGAGATGGTGTGTCCAGTAACTTCTATCTTATTTCAGCTTAGCTGCACTTGTTTGCACGGTGCACCGCCGTGATGAGTGTGCCCTTTCTGGGGGTGTGTACTCTCACTTCTAAGCCCTTTTTAGCTAAGGGGAGCATGTTTCCACATGTTTGCATGGCACGCCACTATAAAAAGCGTGAAAATATGGAAGGGTGTGAGTACTAAATGCTAAGCTTTGTTTACTATGGAGAGCGTTTTTGTGCGGTGTGCCGCTGTGCTGAGTTTATCTAAAATACAATGACATATTAATTACTTTTGCCCCATGTTTAACTTAAACTAGGGCCATTAAATGACGTTAATGATATACTAGACAGGTGCAATGCATCATAGGCAACCAGTCACAGAGGCAGCACTTACAGCAGAGCACTATAAAGTATGCATACACCCTACAATCTGATTTTTCCCCATACTCTGCAACACTGGAGTACAGACTTGGGACTTTTAACTGAAAGAATGCTAGGGGCTGTTGCAGTTCTACCACATCTGTATGTGCTAGATGCTGAAGTCAGTGCTGCTGCTAATAATAGACCTAGACAGAGAAGGAGAAGAGTGTTCAGGACCAGGGTAATGGCTGCATGAGCTGGAGATTGTAGAGTGCTACATGGTGGACAGGGACATACTACAAGAACTCACTGAGCTCTGCCACCCTCAACTCAGACCCAGAGCAAACAGAAGGGAGCCCATCCCAGTAGAAACAAAGGTATGTGTAGCCCTTAGGATACTAGCTAAAGGTAACTTCCAAAGATTGATAGGGTTCTCACAGGCACTCCACCAGTTCCTGAATGCCATGCTACCACATGCCAGTGAGCACATTTCTTTTACCCTCACCCCTGAGATGAGGGCCAGCAATATGCAACACTTCTACTGTGTAGCACTCTGCCCTGAGGTACTGGGTGCCATAGATTGCACTCATGTACACATCAAGTCACCACCTGGTGAGGAGGGTAGAATCTATGTCAACCACAAAGGGTAGCACTCCATCAACTGTCAGGTTATGTGCAATGTCTAGGGCATTATTATGAATGTGTGTGCTGGTAGACCTCGCAGTTATCAAGACTCCCATATTTGGCATGCATCATAGCTGTACCAGATGTTTGCTAGGGGGGACATCCAACACAGCCATTTACTGGAGGATGCTGGCTATGCACTGGAACCGTGGATGATGACACGCATCAGAAATGCACATACAACCACCAAAGAATGCTAAAATGAGGCACACGCACAAACTAGGAACATCATAGAGCATGTGTTTGGGCTTCTGAAGTCACAGTTCCAGTGTCTCGATATATATGGTGAAGCCTTGCAGTACACTCCAGCCACATGTGCACAGATATTCACAGTATGTCCCATGCTACACAATATGATCCTGCGGAAGCAGCTGCATCAGGATCAGAAAAGAGAAGGGATACACAGCCACCCACCAGTGCCTAGGTCACCACAGCCACACTCACAGGAGGACTCGGAGGAGGAACCCCTGATGATGTCCATGTAGGCAGACATAGGCATGCCCAGTATGCCCTGGCTTTGTCTAAGAGACAATGCATAGCACATTCACTGACAACCTAGGGCCCTAGGGACTGACACCTTACAACTACTCACATACATATAGTAAAATTGTTGATGCCTGGCAACCCACACAACCTGTACCTATCCACGTATTGGCTGTGTACTGCTTGCATCACACAGAGTCAGCCCTGAACTAGAGTTCTGTCAACTGCTGCATTCACAAGGTAATTCTTTAACCTACACACTACTTGTAAGGATTACTATAATATAATATTGTATGTATGGATTTGCTGCATTTATGCAAGGAAATATAGTGGGCTATTTGGACAGCTGTAACATCCACATGGGACTACCGATACCCAGTCCAATAGTATGTGCCCCCTAATAATCACTAGGCCTCATGGTTGGAATATTCACTACATCAGTCAAGGAAGATTTTAAACAGTGGGGTCAGGTGATATTTGGGCTACTGTCTATCTCAGCAGATCATATGCTGTTATTCCCCCACTTCCAACACAGCAGTGTTCCCATATAACTGCTTTAACAGTAAGTCTGCAATGGTATATCAGCAGACCAGGCAATCTCAGGGCTGTAACGTAGTACTCTAATACACATTGTATGTTCCACGTAAAGCAGAAATAACAATGTACATATTTATGCTGTTGAATGTGTGACGAATGACATCTGTCTGGCTGGCAGCATGTATGGCTCAGTGGGTTAGGGATGTTAGCATGGGTGATGGTGTTGATTCTAATCTGGAAGTATTCACATCTTTTGCACATGAGGTATTATTAGGTCGGTGTTTTCACAAACTGTCATTCTGTATGTGGTGTAACATTATGAACTTCAGTCACATATTAAGTACAGCAGACAGCAGGGGAATGCTGTGGACATTTTGAGTGAAGTGCAGTACTGCAGAAACAGGAACAGATGTCAATGTCTGAAACATATCTCTCAACTTCTTAGTGCAAGAAATCTGGACAAAGCCGGACAAAATGGGTGGACAAAGGCCCACAAATGGGGGCATATTTTAAATACTACTCTCATAAATTTAAATAAAGTTGTTAGAATAACGGGTTTTGTTTCAACAGACATTTTTCTGAAGGATTTGAAGTTAGAAACTCAAATGTATGTCATTATTTAGTGACTTCAATCCTCAGTTCATCCAAATGATTTGCTAGAAAGCCACAAATTTTATGAGGGACAGACCGAAATTATGAGCCAAAACTCTAGACAATCTGCAAAACTCTGGACAGTTAAGAGGTATGTTCTGTAACACACAATATCCCGGACTGGAGTACAGGTAGGTGTGGCCTGGAGTCACTTTATAAGTACTGACAGTCCCACTGGGCATGCCCAAACACTTAATTAAAATGAGCGCAATTCTGCTGCCCCATCATCAGAATGACCTGTTATGTATAGATATGTCTATACATACAGACATATACGCATACATATTCATCTGTCACTATTTCTGTCTCACATACATAGGATATCTATCACTATGTAGTGTCAAATAGATATATACCAATATATATATAGCTATATATATCACAATGGTACATAGACTCTCTCCATATATCTACATAACACATATGCATATCATATACACACACACACACACACACACACACACACACACACACACACACACACACACACACACACACACACACACACACACAGCTACATTTATATATACATCACTGTTAATTACATAAATATGTGTGTGGATGTCTGTATTGTCCTACATACCCTAATAATGTAAATCTGCACTATCACACATCCATACTGTTGCTCAAAGTATCCAAACTAAGGGCACAACAGGACATAATCCACTTACCTACAGACCCCTGTGCCTGCTGGATGTCACCACGTAGAGAGACACAGGTGAGCAGGTGGTGTAATGTACAATGTTGTCAATGCATGCATGGAGAGGTCACATTGTTCCTGCCCACAGGTTTGCCTTAATCTAACTGCAAGCAGCCACATATGGCCATACTGGTAACTGTATACACATAGCTAGGATAATAACAGTTATCCCACTGCTCGGATACTAGATGTAGATAACAGTACAACCCAATATCACTCTGCAGGCCACAGATGCTGTTCAACACAAGCCTGGTTTGTGTAATGCACAACTACAGTGCCTGCAGTCACATATGCAACAGACTCAACCTGTGGTGCATGCAATAAGTACTGTGATCTATAGTGAGTAAGACTAAATAAGTAGGGGTTATAATCTCACTCCATGCTACTTGGTGTGTGTGTGTGTGTGTGTGTGTGTGTGTGTGTGTGTGTGTGTGTGTGTGTGTGTGTGTGTGTCCCTACAGAACAACTGCTGTGCCCTCATGGGCTATCCACCTGCAATGGTGTGCACATTTTGGCCCTGCAAACTTGCTGCTGGCTTTTAAACTGAACTCTAATAAAAAGACCTGATGATGTCATCCACCTTAAGACTACCAGCTGACAGTATAGTACCAGACTTAAGCTGTGGTGCATGCGATAAATACTGTGATCTATAGTGTGTAAGACTAGCTAGGCAGGGGTTATAACCTCACTCCAGGCTACTGGTGCATGTGTATGTCCTGATGGCATAAATATGATCACATTGGTAACTTACAAATAGGTAGGATTTTGCAGTATTTTATTTGTAGCATGTGATGTGCCCCCCCCAAAGTACTGACCACAACAAGGTCTGCTGATGTCATCAAGCATAATATGTCCTGAACTGACAGTACTAGCACCCATGAGGTGTGTTGTGGGCATCATGTACTGTGATCTGTAGTATGTACCATTACATAGGTAAGTGTTCTCATCTACATACAGCCAGCTTGCATTATGTGTCTGCCTTGGCATGTCCTGTATGCAGTGATTGGAAGTAGTGCCAGCCTCAATGTAGCCATGTTTGTAGTGAGCCTGTTAGAGCATTTTACATCATGTTATGGAACCATAGGACATTTGAACTTCACTAGCATAATGGCCATACAGCCCTCACAATCATAGACATCTTTATACCCATAGTTACAGGATCAGCACATATTTCCCCAGTCCAAGAGGGACAGAGGCAGATGCCCTGTGTTGAGATGACAATTGTTCAGCAAATCATACAGATGGCATGTGCTGTGGTACACTGAGGTGTTCTGTGTCCCATTAGACAGGGTTCTGTTTCGAGGATGAGTTTAAGTCTGCTAGACAAATCTCTCCCAAAAGCATGCAGTACTAATGTCACATGTGAGGTTAATGTGTTTACAGTGAGTTAACAATCTACTATGCTTCCTACAGATAGGCAGCATATGCAATCAAGCAGGGTCATACATTGCCCCATATGCAAGGTATAGCTCACCTCTGAGTACTCTATATGTCACAGGTGACAATGAAGCTCATTGCAGATGATCCCCATTGAACAAATACTGAAGATGTGAAGTGTCCTTGTGAGGGACCATACTGTTGTGTGCAATTGCCAGTACTGCTTGGAAAGATACATCGCTAAATGGCCATTGCACTCAGATATTGGCATGCTGAGGGAAGAGTACTTGGAGGTTATGGGTATGTCACTTACAGGTGACTGTGGCTTTAGCTATGCCATATGATTCCTGCCATACCACTGTAGAGACATGGTGATCTGAGTCACATTAGGTGTAAACTTATGTGGCCAGGTCTGTGTGCCCAATTCGTTCACCCCTGAGTATGTAAATCACATGTTGCGACTGATGTGCTACTTACCAGGTACATAGGTCTACCTGACAGAAATGATACTACAGATATATTTGCATGGAGTTTATGGCAATTAGTATGTCTACAGGCATGTGTTTGCAATACCCTCTTGTAGGATAGTGACATACCACAGAGACTCTTTGAGTGCTCACAATTTGCAGGCATCAGCCAACATTGTTAGTCACATTCAGTCAGTAGTCATGTGTATTGTGGATTAATGGATTCCAAGCAGTAAAGGACCCAGGACTGTGCCCTGTTGAGCACTGCTGCTTACAGATCAGCTATTGGAGGCAGATGTCCCTATGTTGCATATGTGTGTCAGCAATTGGTCACTTAGTGACCCCCTAAAATAACAGTATCGTGGATACCTAAGTGGGTGCTTTGTAAAGCTTGCCTGAGCAGGGTATATAGTTAGACAGCTTGGCTCTGTCTAGGGGGTTGTATTCCCTGATGTACCCTCACCCAGGTCCATGGTGACTACCTCGGAAATGTCTACCACTTGTAACAGTCATGTTCCCCCTGTCACACATCCAAACTGTGTACAGTCCACTCTGTGTATAACACATATATGTCTGCCGAACAGCTCCATGATGATCACTGCATGGGCATACAGATATGGATACTCAGACAAAGAGGTGTATAGTTATGTTGGTCAGTGGGTGCACCACCTCTGTGTAAGGGTATAACATTTGCCGTTGTCCATACAGCGGGTGTGCAGCCAGTAGTGTCAGTATGATTGCAAGGAGTTCCCAATGTTGTTAGTCATCCTTGTCAGATCACATGTGGGATGCAGCCTGGAATGTTAGCATGTGCAATTGATGCTGTGTATCTTCCAATGAGATGCCAGTTATGAACTGCTCTGTAAATACAGAAGTTATGGGACAGGTTGTAGGAATGTCATGTGTTACATGTGTTGGGATCAAGGGAGTGTAGTTGACGCAGACAGTGTGAGTGTACAGGTTAGGTATGAGTACAGACCCATCATATGTGGCATCATGATGTATGAGGTCAACAACAATCTGGGCCTGTCTTTGAGGTCACACATGTAACTACACTGTGCATTATGGTTCTGCTTTGTGTGGGTGGCTACTTTAGTCACTTACCATATCTACACAACATCACAACAACACTATGAGCTTCTTTTAGCTGAGGAGGTAGTGCCTCCATGTTAGGGGGGGCACCCTCACCCCAACTGTCACACAGCACTGTCCACCTGTTATTGTACAGCCTGCTAATGGTAGTTGTCCACCAGTCAGTTTTTCTGAGCCATGACAAGCCTTTATCGCTCCTTCATGTACAGCAGAGTTCATGCATTTGTAATGCTGCTGACATAATGCATGGGTGTAGAACTCTGCATACTTGCCTGTCCCATCTGAAGGTGAAGGTGCAGTCACACTATGTCAACCATTCCACAGGAGAGAATAAATGGCTGTCTTGACATATATGTCTGTACTGTCTGCAAGGGGGGTGGCTACGTGTTGGTAGTACTAAGGAGACTAATCTATGGCCAGATCCCACCAGGGAGGACCTCATATTGGGGGGGGCTGTACTGGTCACCCATATTGGTAAACATATGATGCACTACATTGATTCCCTATGTTGGGATGTCATGGCACTGGTGCAGGGCATTGTAGTTAAGAACCTGGACCATCCTTTGGGCAAGTGAACTGCAGCACAACTAAGCAACACAGTGTGTCCATATTACACTTCCCTAATGTATTTTTCTGTGATTTGTACAGAAGCCTTGCAAGACTCTCTTCTTGCAACATGCTGGAAGTAACTGCAATACTTACTTGCACAGAGGACAACCAGCATGTAGTGCCAAGCAGTGTCCCCAGATCTCTGAGTTATTTCACTTGAAGTGCCATGATAGGAGTTAGCATGGATACAAGCACTGACACTTTGTGTACCTACTGACAGCAGATCAAACACTTACTTTTGCTCAAGGACAGATCATACCTACTGACTGTAACTGGCAGAGCCCATTGACTGTTACACTATGCACTGGATGTTGGACATATGTCTCACTCCACCAACCATGGCCTTACAAGGTGTATGACAATATTAGGCCATCATGCCTTGCTGGAAACTATGTATGTCATGTACAGAGTGTTTTGTCAATCATTGGATAGGCAGGTGTCTGACATTCATAGTCTGGGAAGATAGAATTGGGAAACCTACACCACAATGATTCCAGTCACCAGTGGAGTTCACCATCCTCCATAACTGGCATACCCTGTCTACCTATTTCCTCTCTGCAGTCACAGCCATTGTCAGTGACCTTTGACTGAGTACATTAGCAGGTGACTGCATATTGGGAGCTGTCACAGATTCCCACACAGAACCAGCAGTTATCCAGGATGGCCTAAGACACAGTCAGTTGTTCTCTGAGCCACTGACAAAGATTAACTGCTGACTGCACAATACTATACTGTGGGAAATCATCCACCCCTGCAAAATATTGTAGTGTACACACACCGCACACAGTTGAGCCATTACACATGGAGTTATGGACACAGAGAATAATGCAGCCTTTGACTCTTACTGGTCAGTAAGATGTAGGGATGCATTCACTGTTGTACAACCTATACTGACAGGCTTGGGATGTATATCCCAGACTCTCACTGCTATATTGAATGTGGCAGTCATCACACCTATCATTGTATGCAATGGCACCCTTGCTATGTCACTACACAGGCATTATTGTACACCTGTAGCAGCCACACCGGTTCCATGGTACACCAATACACAGTGTAGATAATCTGTTCTATTGAGTCTATGTCATGACCGTACATGTGTAGCCTGTTTCCTACATGCTGTGGAGGGGATGTGTATGGCTCCATACAGGGAAGTGTCGGATCCCACTGTGTACCTCCCACGTATTCATGACAGGAGTAACACATGCTTCACCTGTTCTACATGCCTACATCACTGTGGTATACATAGTATATGCAGGAGAGACAGGTATATAACACAGACAGTATGGCCTACATGGAAACAGCCCCCCCCCCCATGCATGTGAAGCACACATCTGTTGTATCACAGCATGTGCAGGTTACAAAACAAGATGCAGAACATGCCAATCGTAACTGGTGTTGGGCAACTATCTGTACTGGACACAGGATATGTATAGAGGGGTCATTTCTGTTAGAACAACTTGTAGATGTGTGTGTTCCCAAATCCCAGGTGACACTTATCAAGGGTAGCAGACCTGTTCACAGATTAGGAATGCATGAGTACAGTGAATGCCACCATTGTCCTTGTTAGCCTGTTATAAACATATGAACCTATGAAGCCATGCATTTATAGTTTCTTGCCTTGCTGAAGACATATTTGTGTTGTGCTGACATGCCATCCTGTGCTGCTTTATTGTCACTGTGTATCCATGGGTTATCCCAACAGTCTCCTGAAACAGAAACAGAAACAGGTCCATGACACACCTGTCATTGTGTAACTATACAGCCTTTACAACATATGGTACACAAAAACATTTAGTATACTCCTGACAAATGCCAGCATACAGTATCTGTCATTAACCACTACATGTGGTATGGTAAACCAAGACTGCATTATACAAGTACATGTTAACTAATATAGTCACACTGTGCATCAGACACATAGCGTCATTTTCCTGCATCGATGGTGAGGATGACAGGGATGTGGCACAGGTATCATCACTTGCACAGGGTGTTGTGTGGGGTGCATGTGGCCTAGGCTGATCCAAAAGGTTGACAGCATGTGTGTAAGTCAGGTAGGAAAGCAGGTAAGATGGACCATGGAAAGGTAAGTGACCTGCATTTGACAGTGGTGTGTGAGTGTGTGCGTGTACACAGTCAAGCTCAGTGCTAGCCCTACATATGTGTGTGTTGGACAGCATTGAACTATACATGGTAGAGTTGGCAGTTCACCTTCTCTGGTCCCAAATACATGAACTGGCTGTTCCAGGAGTTGCACTGGCACCTGCATGCCCAAGGTCAAATGCGGTGCTAGTTCCTGATGATGACGGCTGTCTGCTGGGACTGTGTCCCCCACAGGAATGCCCAGGACCATGTTCCCATGGCCTGCCACATCATAGTGTGGACAGCACACTCCCCTCTGTAGCACTGGATGTACTGCCACTACGGGAGCATGATTGTGCACGGCCACGTGAATTATGAGCAGATGTGGTTGCTGACCTACATCCATGTGTCCGACGCTCAACTCCAACCACACATTCCAGCACAGACAATGCGTGTTCCAAGACAGACACTGTCTCAGCTGACCTTCTGTCCACAGCATCAGTCAACCAATCCAGGGTGTCATCAATGCGGTGGAGGCAGTCACGTATATCAGACTGTGCTTCAGTCATAACCCTAAGCATACATCTGGTGTTCTGTTCAGAATGTGCCTGTGCTCCATGACAGCCTGAAACATGCACTGAGTGACCCGTGATGTTGCAACTGCAACAGGTGGTGGACATCCAGCAGGCCTCCTACAAGGACCCCTGTCAATCTGCCTGTGTGGAGCTTCACCAGCTCTCTGGCTATGGCCAGTGTCTACACTCACTGGAGCCATACTTTCCTGTTCAATGTCCCCACCCTCTGACTGTCCAGTATCTGTGGTCTCAAGGGACTGGGTATGTGTGAGCATACTGACTGTGTGTAGTGACAATGGAGGCAGAACAGGGCTGTCTACCTCTGGGACATATTTCAGCCTCTGACACCCCCAGCTGTGCCTCACTGTGGCCACTATCATCAACAGAGTCTGAAGAGACACTGACATCAGGTTGTGTAGGGGACAGACACCAACCCTCCCCCCACCGGTCACCTGTGATAAGAAAGAAAAAAGCGGCACATGAATACCTGCACTATTGTGTATGAAAAATCCACCAATACTCATAATGACAAAGACCCACAACCAGATTAGCAGTCAATTTTTTTTTCTTCTCCACTAATGACATCCTCAGAACAAAATACATACTCAACTCAAGACCTTAATAACAATCACTTCAAGTAAATCAAGCAAAAGTTGACCAGTAAAATTCACCTTTTAATTAATCAATATGAGACTATACTTGATAAAACAACACATAAAAACCCAGTATACCTATCTTAACAAATATATTGAAATACATGTTTCACTGCCTAATTTATTTTCATTTCAACCTTTTGTTTTTAAAAGGCATTTTAGAGTAATTGCTTCATTTAAACCAGGAGGCGTATCTGGTCTTAACTGTCACTGCCAATGTGTTTAGTTTTTTTCAGCTACACACCTGTGATTACCCCCTCTAAGCTCCTTAGGTACCTGTTCCAGACTGGAAAATAAAAACATTCTACACTGTTTGCACATGAAAGTATGTTTAAATAGGACATTATTCTGAACCTTAACTTTAATAGCATATAAATGTTCCTTACCTAAACAGAGTCATGCTTACTAGAAGCAGGACCATGGCCTTGGCTAATACCTAACAGACCTGTGAAAAGTTGAGGGTGAGGTAATGTCAGTACCAATGCATGTTGCAGCACAACAAGGTAATAAGTCCATATATCTTACATTTACAGTAACTACTGTGTTACTTGTTGTATGGTCACATTATGAGTATGAGAGTACAACTGAGGTTAAACCCTCCCCACCAAAGAACAAAGAACTGACACCCACGTAAAAGTATGTACAGCCTAACACACTAACTGCTATAGTATTACAATGCTGATAACAGTGAGCCTACCTGCATGCTCCTCTGCTGTTGGAACTGCGGCACTCACCTCCATGATGCATGGTGTGATGGATGCCTGGGAGTTGTTGTGGGTGCCTAGGTTCACCAGGAATTCCTCAGTGGCCGAGAGTGATTGTTCCACTGCAGGGCCTCCACCAGTGATGGCATGATCCCTGGCTACATCTGCTGTCCTTCACCATGCAGCATCAATCAAGTCTGTTGCATGGTGTTGAACCTGCTCATATGTCCTGCCCTGATGGCCCATGCCATTCACATCCCGGACAACATCTGCCCCCAATGCAGCCCTCTGTTCTCTGTTTTTCCTCCCCTGGACAGCAGGATGTGATGATATTGCCTTAGTCCTTCCAGTATAATTTCATTTTCTGCATCAGAGAAGGGTACATGGTATCTAGGGTGCATGATTCCTGAAAGACAACAAAAGGGGAACAGATTACAGGATCACATACATGGAAGTACACTATATAGAGATACAGCAAGGACAAAATGGCTGGCAGTATCCACTGACTGATCACACATGTCATACTCCACAGTGTGCAATCATACTAAGTGTGTGGATAGAACTGAGATAGTAACAATAGTCAGGTATCCCTGTGTGCCATGACAGATACTGCTGTATGATCATACACCCAACACTCGAGTCTACTGTGGTGTGTTCCCTACTGGCAACCCCCTGATAATATTTCATAAGAACAGTGCCACACAAATAGAAGTGTGCTATTACAACCACTATAAAGGGACAGTCCAACAAGACCAGTGTGCCACATTGACAAATGACAATGCACCCTTGATGTATTGTACATCCTGTGTAGGTGTAAGACAGCAGGAGATTGATGACATGTCATTATCACAGGTCTAAGACAGGTTTAATGCTGTAATCCCTATTCCCCATAAATCTATTCACCCATATGCATTCTGTTGTACACAAAATCAGTTACATACCTGATGGAGTGCAGTACTCCTCTGTTGATATGTTGTGATAGTAAAGTTTTCACAAAGGTGTGCTCTGTGTGAGGAAAGTCTCATACAGAATGGTTCCCTATAGCCAGCTACTTGCCTTTTAAATATGCTTCTCATCAGCAGGTGATTGCCTCTAAACCAATCTGTGAGCCTGAAATGCTAATTGCAGCCAATACAGCTGATTTGCACTCTCATCAGCTAATGACATGCAGCCACTGTGCAATATATAAGGCCTTCATGTAAATTAGGATGCCTTTCTGATATATTGTGCTGGACATTACTGGGGTGAGGAGACTACATCATCACAGAGGGTAGGTTTGTAGCAGCAACCTTTACATAGAGATGTGTGTGCTACAGGCTGCAGCTGCTGCTGCAGGTAATAGACATAGACAGAGAGTATGAACACTTTGGAGGACAAAAAGCTGTAGGAGTAACTGTGAGAGCTATGTCAGCCTTGATGTAGAAGCAGAGACAGAGTGAAGCTACCCTTTTCCACTCCAATTAATCCATGTAAGTATGTTAGTGATATCACTAATAGAGTACTAGACAACATCTTTGGTGTGTCCTTGAGTAAGATAGGTTATACATATAAGAATATGTTCACCATTTGTGCAACTACCAGGCCATGTGTTACAGTCTGGTAGCAATTTGCAGCATGTATGAGGGCAGGCCTTGTTACAAGTAGGGACTTCCAATGTGTATGTTATCTGTGCAGCTGTGATAATCTGCACAGTGACTTTGAAAGGATTGTGTGGTGCTCTGTGATATTAGTGGCCCTCATTTGCAGTACCTGTGTTGACATTCTCTGTGAATGCATATTAATGCATGATGTGACACTTTATCGACATATAGTTTTGATATAGGGATATGTGAAGTGTGTTCCTACCTGTAGGCCTGTGACTTACATCAATGAAAAGCAGACATGTCATTTGAAATGCATTGTGTGGATAAAGAGTGCATAACTCAGTCATTAATTGCTGCCTTCACAATACTGTGCATTCATTTCTACACATCACTGGATTTGAGTCCAGGACTGTGTGTGGCAAAAATGTACTGTTTACAAGGTGATTAATAAACTGAGCTACTGAGTCACTGCTACAGCAGATTTATTTGCAAGATATATGTGCACACATAAAGGCTGTGACATACATTTTCAACATCCATCAGTGTGTGCATGGCTTTATATTAATGTATGTGTACACCAAGGTCACAACTGAACATGTATTTTGCCATGAATGCCTTAGCAGGTGTTTTTCTACATGTTGCTGCTGAAAGGCACATTTACCTGCTATCACAGGGCTCACTTACATCCATTATTATGTCTTTGGCTTTTTAGTGGTGTACTATTGCACCAGAGTCCAAGGTACACTCCCACTTTTTCCATTACTTTTTAATCAAGTTTGCACAGTGCTGCACAGTGCACAGCTCCACTGATACAACTTAATAAGTGCAACTGGCAATTACTATATTTTGTTTAAACCACCTGTTTTAATTACGGGTTGTGTAGCATGGCAGGTTAATGCAGTGGTCTGCAGGTGCAATGGTCTTGGGTTCGAGATATGGGACAGGTGTTTATTTTGTAAGTGTGTATTACAAGTTTAAAAACACATATAGTCAATATAGCTCTATTTAGCTGAGCTTAGCAAAGCTGCGCCACGAGGAGCATCCTGCAGCGAGCTAAAAAAATATAAAGAAAAGAAAAATGGGGAGATAGGAAAGTGATGAAATGGGTTGCAAGCAGGCGGGAAAACATAGTGAAAAGCAGGTACAGATGTGCAGGAAGGGTGTAGGAAAGAACCATAGCTATCCATTTCTTCTACAGCAACAACTGCATTTTGACAGAATTTGTACATGACTTTGAACTCTTAACCCCAAAGAGAGGGATGTGAACAACATAAATGTGTTGTCAAGCCAACTGGATCAAATTACATGTGTCCAGTGGACATGTGGGCAAAATGGAGAGCTATGTATGGGACAATTTAGTTTTGGGACAGGTGCCCATTATTTTTTTTTTAGGTGAGAGTGGAATGTTTGGGGAAGGGACATAGGTACTTGTGGGGGGAGGTAAATTGGGCAGGTGAAGATGCATTTGCAGGCAGACAAGACAAACAAGACAGCAGACAGGGGTGGTGTGTGACACATGAGGGGGTGAACACCTGGGATAGGGAGGATGTTGTGGAATCCAAGTCCCATGTGCCTCCAGATGGCAGTAGCATGACTTACATCCCCACTCATGGGACTGTTGTCACTGTTCCATCAGTGCCGTGAGGGTGGCAGTGCTGGAGGCTGGGCACTGGTGTGAGGCTTCCCCACCAGGTTGGCTAGCATGCCCTCAATCGAGAGCAGGTGGTGGTCAAACCCATGGTAGACTATCCTGCGCACCAAGACCAGCAGCTTATCCTGGATGACAACAACTCCTACTCCACTGCTCCCAGAGGGGGTTGAGTCCTGTCCCATGGGGTGGTACTACCTGATGCTAAAGGTAGTGCAGGGGCAGCAGAGAGGGCATGGCTGGTCTGGTTCCCAGATGTGCTGGGACTCAATGCCATGGCTGGTTGAGGCAAGGTAGGTGGAACAGCCAGAACTGGCCTACCTTGATGTGCTGTAGTAAATGAGGTATAGCAGTAAGTTAAGGATGGTAATAACCAAACCATTGGTAGTATTAATAGAATTGAACATAATTTTAATTAATCTAAATACATATTAATGTATATTATGTGCAACACAAAAGTAAATAATATAACAGTAAGGTAACAGCATGCCAGTAAGAATTAAACCATAAAGCCAACAATACAGTTTAACAAAATAGGTTAATATTGAATCATAACACATAATAATACATCACATTTTGCAAAAATATAGATAGTTTAACCAAATATGTTAATATTAAATCATAATAATAAATAACAATAATAAATACATGGAGATAAAGGATGGGGAGAGAGAAACAATCCATTACTGACAATGCAGACTATATCCCTGACAACAATGAAATGCTAATTACTCTACAGGCATGTAGTGTCAGTTTTGAATACAGTGACTACAATTTGTAGCACGTACATACCTCTCGCTATTAGCATGGGTCAGTATGGGCCAAGCAATAACAAATGCAGGTACACAACTACACAGAACACATTCACATAATGTTAACTTCTATAACTATCAAGATGTTCTGTAAGCAGATTTGGTAATACATTGCATTTCAGGTAATCATTTTTCTGTTAATCCTGTGACAGATGGATTAGGTAGTTTTAATTACATTACGTGAAATCACGACACCTGAGAGGCATGTCTGTGTACAGTATATAAACTAGACATCTGTCATACCTTAGTTGGCAGGCATGGAAATAGAACTCAATAGCTCTGACTGCAGGGGATATCTGCAAAAAATGTAACATTGACTGCAGCAGCTTAGTACAGACATGCAAGGAATACAGCCATTCTGGGAATATGTAGCCTGATGTATTTAGGAATCAACAATGCTGCTTAACATTTTACTGGTATTGCTGATATGTTTCTGTTAAATGTTAGCACAATCATATCTGCTCATAACATGGGCTACCTCAACCATATACCATTTGTTCTGGAGTGGGTGAAAAAGAAAGCATTATGTGTATGAATTCATTTTGCATTCTAGAACTATTACAGTGCTATACTTGACTACAGTGATATTAGAACACACATGCATGGCATACAGCCATTCTGCATTTATTGAAACAGATTTCTTTAGGAAACAACAATGTTGCTTATCACTTTATTGGTATTGCTTTTAAGTGTTTGTGAAATGTAACCATAATCATATCTGTTCATAACATGGGATACCTCACCCATATAACTTTTATTCCTGGAGTGGGAGAAAATTACAGCATTCTGTGACTAAATCACTTTTGCATTCCAGAACTATTACAGTGCTATACTTGACTGCAGTGACAGTAGAACACACAAACATGGAATACAGCCACAATGCATTTACTAAAACACATTTCTTTAGGAATCAATAATGCTGCTTAATACTTTGTTGGTATTGCTGATAAATGTCTCTGAAGTGCACACAATATCTGCCCATGGAGTAGGCTACCTCACTTATATACCGTACCTAAAGTAGGAGGAGCAGAGAAAATTATGTGACTGATACTGGCCTGGAGACAGCCTTGCCCCATACTATGAGTTAAACAATATGGTTTGCAGGCCATTGGTTTAGCGCTCTACAGCTATTACAATGTTACCCTTGACTACAGCAACCTTAACATAGACAAGCAATGCATACAGCTCTACTGCAATGGTTATGACAACACAATCCTGCTGTATATCATTTTGCTTACTGTTATTGATACTGTTTATTGTTTATTACAATACATTTGCTATTGTTCATTTGTTGCACTACAGCTCTAATTGCCCTTTTATTGCACTACAGTTCTACTTGTCCATTTATTGCACTACCATTTTTATTGTGTATAATTTGTTGCAGTAAATGCTTTACTCTTTCTTGCTTATTGCACTAAAGTTAGCATAATAAATCTGTACATACTACATGCATGGTGCAACCTGGCTAGGTGCCCAGCATGGGACTCGACATTGCAAGCAATCTCAACTGCAGCTGTTGGGAGAGAAGCTCAACATTATGCATACCAGTTTTGCAGACATTCATCTTGCATAATGGTAAAACAGTAGAAAACATACTTACATATTTGTGGGGCATTCCCAGCTCTGGCTTCTTGGACCCAGGTATCTAAGGTTTCCCTCTTTCTCCTCTTCAGGTCATCATAATGGTGATGTCAATGCTCACTTGTGCGGGGGATAACAGTAACACTGGTGAGTTCCCTGGCCAACCAGTCCCAGGCCTCTGCCTTATACTCTGAGCCCTGGAAACTGCCCTGCAGTAGCCTGGGTTCATGATTTTTTTACCAGGAGCCCAACAACGACCATGGACTCCTGAACACCCCATCTCTGCACCTGAAAGCATGCACTTTCAGCAACAGCACCTGCTGTATAACTAGTTGATCAGACTCCTAAGACTGGTGCAGAATTCCCACCTATTGCACCTAATATAGGTTGTTTTCCCACCCTTACACATCACTGAGCAACATTCAAAAAGGTGCTGTGCTGCTTAACATTATGCAAACCAGCTAAGAGCAGCTAAACAGTGTGAAAACTCACACAACCATGGTTTTAGCTAAGTTTAGCACCAAATACACAAAAGTAGCCATTAGCATGTTTAAGCAGTGCACAGCACAGAGCAGCAGTGCCATATTTCACAAATTTGTTTTTAAAATTAAATATATAATAAATTAAATTACAGACATCACTGCTACAGACTCAAAACCAGGACCTACTAAGCATCAGGTTGTATCTCTACCCATTTAGCTACTTGGATATTATGAAAACATATACTACTGGGCTACCTGTTAGTGTTGCTAAGCACTTAAATAGACCCAATCATAAATTAATTACATCCAGTTTCTATTTTTAGATGTCTAGCAACTTGTCAGCTATGTATGTATGAGCACCGCTCAGCTTTGTGGCGTTCTGCGCCACACCATGCAAACAGCAATTAAAAAAAAAAAACATTTTTAAATAAGACAAATGCATAATTATGACAATTAATGACATATGGTTTCTATTTTAGATGTCTGGCAGGTATCAGCTGTCTATTTTTGAGCACAGCTTGGCATTGCTGCACTCCATGAAATGCAAACATACAAAAAAATGGGAAAAAATTTAAATAAAACATTATACATTTGATCAAATTCACAGCATTTCAAAAGCAGTGGGGAGCAGTACAAGGAGCCTACCCTGAATGCATCCACAACCATGAATAGCCTCAACACTTCTCCCTATACCGATTCAATATCCCTGTTCCTATGCTCTTCCTCGGCAGCGCACCAATATTAATATGCATGGTGTGCTGCCAAGGTGGGTGGGCTATGGCCATGTACATGGATAGATTCGGTGTAGGCGCTACATGGTACCTACATGGATTTTATTAAATCCTGGGGTGTGTCTTGCTCGAGTTCTTTATACAACATTCATCTTCCAGGTTGCTATTTAACTAATATTTCAGTTTTGCTAATATAAATGCTACTTTTGCACATTTATCAAGGCCAAATATTCATATATAATCTGAAATTTTAATCAGCTGTAATTGTACTTTTAGTTGCTTTTCAGATGAGTTATACAGTTTTACAACAGCCACAAAAAGAAAATGAGATATCATTTAAGACTGTTTTCTGCAAGTCAAGCTGTAGCCATAGCTTAGTCTGTAAAGTAAAAAAGCCTACCTAGACTTAGCCAAGGCTTTTGACACTATCCCCCACTATTCCTCATTCAGGCATAATTGACAAATTCACCCAGCTAGGTATTAACCAGTTTATCATTAGATGGGTCTCTAACTGCCTCAGGTATCAACCAGTTTATCATTAGATGGGTCTCTAACTGCCTCACTGATAGAACCCATATAGTCAAAATAGGGGAATCAACCTCCAGTAGCAGACCTGTAAACAGTGGTGTTCCACAAGGATCAGTCCTGGGAGTGCTACTGTTTGGAACCTATTTATGTGAAGTGCAAGCTAAAACTAAAGGTCTGTGGCTGACAAAGTTTGCTGATGACTGCAAACTGGGAGTGGTCATAGAATCTCTGAATGATGTCAACATTCTACAATAGGGTATTACACAAACAAATGACTGGCACCAAAGTCATGGCCTTAAACTCAATGCAAAACATGTATTATCATCCCTTATGATAAGAGTGGTGTTCCTGGTAACTACCACATCAACAACAACACCCTAAGTATGCACTCAGTGGTGAGAGACCTGTGCACACAGGTTGACAGCAGTCTCATCTTTGATCACCATGTCTCCACAGTGGTAAGAAGGGCATTCTGTATAGCTCATCTCATAAGTAATGCTTCCAGAAAAAAAAAGAAGTTATAACTTCCCTGTACTCTTCCCTCATAAGGCCAACAACTGAATACAATGCCTCTTTTTGTATGTACCTTTCCAAGCACCTGCAGCAATTGGAGAGACCACAAAGGTTCCTCACAAGCAAAAGTCAAGGTCTTCAGCATCTGTCCTTTGAGGATCATCTGAAATCAGTCACTTTATTCTGTTTCATACAGACTACTCAGAAGCAATTTCTGCCTTGCAAATAAGGCAGTCTTTGACCTTGCTTTATTGGAAATGCTGCATATCCATAAGTCAAATTGTACATGGGTCACTCACTCTAATGGCCTTAACCTGGTATGTGACACCTTTGGAACAGGCTCCCTCTTCATATCAAGCAGATAACCTCATTTGCCCTCTTCAAATGCAATCTGAATGATTGGATGGACAACCATAAATTCACTCCAGGGGTTCAACCTATGTCTCTCTTGGACAAGGGTGATAGTTGCTGATCATGGAAATAAGGGTAAAACTTTGCTAGGCTTGCCTAGGATCATTAGCTTAGAAGTCTCCTATGATTCTATACCTTAATGGGATAAGAGAAAACAACAGTGGTAATCATACTGGAATATCCTTTATTGGATTTTTATACATGAGATAAATATTTACCCCTTTTCATGACAATTGTTAAGTTATTTGCCACAGTTTTATTTTGACTGCTATGTAATTTATGTGAATGATATATTTTATACATTTGTAAGCATTCTATAATTCATGAATGTGGAATGCTCACAAATGCCTTTATGTATTCTATATGTGCCATACTTTGAATATGAATTCCAACTCTTTTAACAGCTCTGTATTAAGGCTTTGTTTAGTTTTAGACAATCCTTTGTTTTATATTGACATTTACTTACCAGGAAAGTCAGTGACAGTATATGATTTTTTTTTCTTTTATTACCTTTCTTTTCCGTTGCAGTGATTCACTTTTTATCTAAATGGTTGTAAACTCTGTGTGCATCAGTGGTGGTATACAATTTTTACTTTGTCGGAAGGCAAGTTATTAGTCGATAGTATTTCTTTTGTTAACCCTGAGATGAGTGATCTAGGCAGTTACAGTAGACCTTCATGAATTGTATTATAACCTATGCTCTTAGCAAGAGAACTATGAACTATAATTTAAAAAAAAATACCTACTCTGAAATCACTAACATGAACACAGTAGTGTTTCAAAGTGAGAATGTATAAACGTGTAATAAATGTTTTCTGTCACAACTCCCTTTATTAAACTTCTTCAAATGCTGGGTCTGCAATGCAATCATATTAACTAAATACATTCAGGGGTTGTATCCATCTATAAGAACAAAATAGCTGAAAGGTCTAAATCTTATAAAAAAAAAAAAAACAAAAAACAAACACGTACACAGAGGAGACAAATATACTTTGCCCATAATGCACTAAAGCCAGGAATCAAACCAAAGAACAATGAAACAATGTCAATGGCTATACTCCTCAGCTACCCCATGTTTAGCCAATATTTTACAATTTATCAGATATATAGAACTGGAATTTGTGCAGACATATAAGCCAAATGTTGCAAGAAATAGCTTCATGTAAAAATGTCAAATAGAGGACTTTTTGTAATTTTGTTGTCAGCTGTTAAAAATGCTCGGTTATCTCAGAAAAGTTACAATATATACCCAGCAGTATTAATTTTTTACTTCACACATGATGCACACAATCAGTAAATAGAGGTTAGAAAACATAGCATCCTTGTCATGTTATGGGGCATTTGTACTGATATATGTCTGATTACATTATATTTCTCTGAGATTTACATCAAAAGAGTTACTTGCTCCTTTGCATGTGCACACTTTAAACCATTTATGGGCTCATATGACTGGTATTAAAAGTTGTGTGCATGTTTTTTTTTTTTTTGTGCTTACATGCTGTAGCTGCATCTGAGGATTATAGTACATTTAGTCAAGTTCTAACACAGCAAATCAATCCTCTATGAATGAGGAATTCTACTTCAAAATATCAGTTAAAGAAATGAAAAAAATCGCTTTCTTGTTTGAGCCAATACCCTTCCAACACACATTTGCAGGCACTTCTGTACATACCATGTGCATTATATAATACCAGTTTCATTCAGCTTAGCTCAGTCAGGCTGACAACAGCCTCATTAGTCTGGAGCCTAGACCCGGCAGCAGTAAGAAATCCATTTTATATATGTCATGTAAAAGAAATTCACCATCATCTGTACCTCACAGCATTCTGTTTTCTGTTCACACATTTCTCTGACTTGCTTAGCAGCAGCATCAGAGATACTGTTGCATAGTACTTAATATATTGCTGTTTTTTCGTCTCTTTTTGGTACCCCCACCATAAACCATAAGTTGTTCTCCAATGTTTCTCATCCGCAGATGTTCTACTTTTATTTCTGTTGATGACCATTTGTCACATTATTTCTAATAACTTTATATACCCACCCCTATGTATAATTCATTCTCACCTTTCCGTCTCTCATTTGCTCTTTTATAGTTAATGTTTTAGTGTGAATATCTGTACCTGCATGAGTCCTTTATAGTCTGGAATGGCCCTCATATGAAAGAGAGGATATGATACTTCTTGAATCTTAATATTTCAGGGAAGTCCTGACAAGACTGTGCTACAATCACACACTGAACACTAACCGATTGAAATATGCATTTCCCATCACATCGATACAAACTAGTACACACACACACACACACACACACACACACACACACACACACACACACACACACACACACACACACACACACACACACACACACACACACACACACACACACACACACACCATACTCAGATGCCATTCCATGTGGCAGACTTTAAAAATGGCTACTCGGACTTCCCACACATGCATACACTCACAATTATTTCAGCTTCATGGTCTCTCTGCTGCTGAAGAAATATCTAGAAGACCTTTAGACTCCATCGGTAGTGTAGCCCAGATAAGCAGCACTGGTCTTCAAATACCCCTTTTGGTGCTTTAGTCACAGCTAACCTGTACTCATCTAACGATGCAGTCAATGTCATTATGCACCCCTGAAGAGGATGAAAGTTTGCTGTTCAATAAAATCAAATAGTTGTTTAAATTCCAAATAGAATTGTCAAGATGTGAGACTGGGTTTTCCAATAAAGCATTTAGCATTTTTATTCTATTCACACAGATCTCCCTGTGTGGCTTCTTGGCTTGGTTTTCTTGGTTTTCTTGGTTTTCTAAGTGACAGACATTTTTCTTGCAGACTACATGCTGTGTTTTTTCTGTTGCTGTCTTACATGGAATACATTGAGGTCATTCTTTTCCTCATAACAAGAGAAGATAGCACTTCTTTTACATCGCTTTTCTTGTTTTGTGAATGTATTGCTTACTTTAAATTTCTTCTGTGCCATTCAATTCCATTTGATATGCATTTTAATGTAATTTACATTTCCTTTCAGTATTTTGTTAGCACACATTTACTCTTTAAAGATCTCCCATTCTGCTGTTGAAGCAACTACTTGAATCTGCTTTGTTTGCTTGCTAAACACCTTAATTCTTTTATTAGCATAATAAATAATACATTTTCATTGCTTTAAAATGTTACTTCATTGTTGCGTCCAGTTTGACCCTATAACCAATTTACTTGGCTTACTTTCTGCTGGTTAGTACAATAATTGTGTGTATAGTATATATATATATATATATATATATATATATATATATATATATATATATATATGTGTTTGTGTGTGTATACATAGTAAACATATATGGCATACACACACACACACACACACACACACACACACACACACACACACACACACACATATATATATATATATATATATATAGAGAGAGAGAGAGAGAGAGAGATGCACACACACATAACTGTAACTAGTCAAGTCCAGATACAGACTTGCTGTAGCTTATCAGTGGGAGTGGTAAGCATCAGGTAGCCTATCTACCACAAGAGGAGTGGTCCCTGGCCCAGAAATTGTAGCTATTGGCTGTTTTTTTCCATCTCTTTCAACTTTTTGGTTTGAAAGCCACTCTTGCACCTGTTTCCTGCCTTTCCTATAACTAGCCTAGTCCAGTTACAGAGTTGCTGTATCCAGGATTGTTAGTAAGCTTCTGAGCCCCCCAAGCCTTTCTGTGTTGGAGGGGAAGCCTTCTAGCTTATCAGTGGGAGTGGTAAGCATTAGGTAGCCTATCCTCCATGGGAAGAGTGAGTGTTGGCCCAGAAATTGTAGTTTATTTGGTCGTTTGGGCAGTTTTCCATCTCTTTCAACTTGCTGGCTTAAAAGCCTGCATTTGTACTTGTTCCCCACCTTTCCTGTAACTACTATAGTCCAGGTACAGATTTGCTGTATCCAGGACTCTTTGTAAGCTTCTGAGCCCCCCCAAGCCTTTCTGTGTTGGAGGGAAGCCTTCTAGCTTATCAGTGGGAGTGGTAAGCATTAAGTAGCCTATCTACCACAAGAGGAGTGGTTCCTGGCCCAAAAATTGTAGCTACTGGCCGTTTGGGGAGTTTTTTTCCATCTCTTTCAACATTCTGGTTTAAAAGCCGCACGTGCGCTTGTTTCCCACCTTTCCTGTAACTAGCCTAGTCCAGATACAGAGTTGCTGCATCCAGGAATGTTGGTAAGCTTCTGAGCCCCGCAAGTCTTTCTGTGTTGGAGGAAAGTCTTCTAGCTTATCAGTGGGAGTGGTAAGCACTAGGTAGCCTGTCTACCACGAGAGGAAAGGTTCTTGGCCCAGAAATTGTAGTTTATTGACCATTTGGACAGTTTGTCCATCTCTTTCAACTTTCTGGTTTAAAAGACCACATATACGCTTGTTTCCCATCTTTCCTGTAACTAACCTACTGGGTAGCACTAGAAAGCCTTAAACTGATACAAGCCTTCTAGCTTAGAAGAGAGACTTTGGAGTGATTAAGTATCAGTTTTCTGTACTTTCTTGCTGTACTTAACTGTTTTCCACCTAAATGCAGATTTTCCAGCGTTTATTGTGATTTAAAAGCTTGTTTTTTTTCACATATTGTACTTATTTGACTGCCTGCACTTTTAAAAAGTTGTTTTTTGTTTAAATAATGTGTTTAACTGTTGTAGGCTACACACTAAAGTGTGATAGCCTTTTCTGATTATTTGCAGTCGTTTAAAGCTGTTTTAAGTGTATTATTTTACTGTTTTTGCCTTATCTTTTCAAAAAAAAAAACAAAAATATTCCTTGTTTCCTGCCTTTCTAAGCTAGTATAGTCCAGTTTTCAGGCTAGTGCTGAATTCAGGGCTGTGATACTAGTTTCTGAGTTGCCCATACCTTACTTGGATAGAAGGAAGTTTCTTTGATCACCTGTGAGAGAGGGGAGCTTTGAGCAACCTATCTGTCCCTGGAGGAGTGGTTCCAGCCCAGAAGTTAGTAGTTTATTGGCCATTTTGGGCTAATTTCTATCTCTTTCATTTCCCTACTATAAAAACTGCGTTTGCATGGTTTTGCCCACTGGGCAGTGCCGGTTAGCTACAATTAAATTATTGCCGGCTCCACTAAGTCTCCTCTTCAGTTTTTCCCTTGAAACTAGTCTAACTCTCAATCTAAGCACTCAAAAAGCATTCTACAGCCCAGCACTTGCTCAGACCTAATAGCAAGCACTAATATACCCTGACACTGATTGCCCAGCAGGGCAAGGCTCTTTAATCAACCCTCACCAATCAAGCGACTAAGCAGCTCACCCTACTATTCAGGCATGACCAAAGGACAATTTCAGGTGTATTCTCCAGTCCAGCTAGTGAATCTGGGTATCCTGAGGCAATGTTACAACTGCCTCATGTACACAGACAACCCTCTCCTACCACAAAACACTAATATATGCGAGAGATGCAATTATACAGCCAAACTGGAAGCTAAGCTGTCTCCACCCAAGACTGAAACAGACAGTCAAGAGGAGAAGGTTAACACTTGCACCACACCTCCAGTCGCACACAGACCTACTAAAACAGCACTGGCAAAAACTACACATAAATACACAAAATCATACTCGGAGGTTCTAAATAAAAACCTGCAAAAGCATCAGAGACCTCCAAAGCAGACATCCAAACAACCTGCACCTCCCGTCACAAACCAGACAACACATAAAACACAAAATCAGTGTGCCGCACAATCACAGCCCTTAAGGCGAAATAACATACTTAACACACTAGTAATAGGTGACTCTAAAGTCAGGCACACTGACGTCCCACTCACTAGGCTGGACAAGCAGAAGGTTACTGTTAGCTGCCTGTCAGAAGCCAGAATCTGTCACATAACAGAAGCACTCAGGTCACTCCAGAACAAGTACAAATATGACTCTGTCATTGTTCATGTTGGTGTGAATGACCTGAGATGTACCTCCCTGGACTACATGAAAAGAGACATGGAAGAGCTCTCTGATCATGTAGCCCAGGCTGGTATGACCCTGATCCTGAGTAGCATCGTGCCCTCACCAAGAATGATACCTCAGTATAAAGAAAAAATGATCAATTTCAACAATTGGCTAAGCTTCTGGTGTTATTCAAAGGGGATCCAGTGTCTGTCATGCTTGACAAGCCGCATTGCTTCACAAGAGATGGCTTGCACCTGTCACCCCTAGGCTTTCGCATACTGGCCAAGGCTCTTGCTGCTCCCATAGTGCCTTTTTTAGGTAAGGCTCAAAAGTCAAACCCACCTCCGTAAACAGCACAATTAACAAAAACTGAGGGTTATGTTACTCAAAGGCAGGAGTTTAAATCTCAAAATGCACACGCTCGAAGCACTCCTCAGTATGGAGAATGTCGACATCTGTGCAGTAACTGAAACCTGGTTCAAGGCTCCAGAGAGCACCCCAGCACTACTGGGTGACAACTCATACCACACGTTTCGGCCACAGAACATGGACTGAAACACAAAAGGAGGGGGTGTATCCATATTCATCAAGGATACCCACACCTCCAGGTTAGTGGCGAAGCATGATACTTCTGAGATCATCCATGTGCAACTAACAATGGGAAAATCTGCAGTGCAAATTGTGGCCTGCTACAAATCACCCTCCATGACCCAGGACCACCACTCCTCCTTTCCAGAAACACTGGAAAACATGAAGATCCTACCGAACACCCTGATATTGGGCGATTTCAATTACCCTACCATTCACTGGGAAACCTACTCTAGTACAAACTCCCAGGCCCAGCGCTTCCTGGAATTCATTAACTCAAATGCCCTGGATCAGCTGGTAAACTCCCCTACCAGAGGTGAAAACATATTGGACCTGGTCATCACCAACATGGGCGACAGGTGTTCCACACTGGAGGTCAACCCATCACTGGTTAGATCAGATCATAAACTAATCACTCTGGATATCCACACCCCACCACCACCCCCAACTAAGGAAACCACAGTAAAAAACTTTTCTAAAGCAAACTTCACCTTACTTAAGACAGAGGTGGTAAGTTTCACAGCCCCCAAGCTAAAGGATAATGCTGCCCAAGATGCAGAAACCTTTACAAATGCACTCTATGAGCACCTACAAGGATGCATGGATTGTGCCATCCCTAGCAAAACCAAGACTCACTCCTCTAAGAGAAGGAAACCAGTTTGGTGGACCCCTGCCATAAACAGGCTACACAATAGAAGGAGGAAACTAGTTCAGAAAAAAAAGAAAATTCCAAGAAGGAAAGACATCCCTGATCAGTATCGGTAAGAAACTAAGGTTCCTCATGAAATCATCCAAGTCTAACTTCGAAAGAAATATA
>NC_056739.1:1023514379-1023594379 GCF_019279795.1 Protopterus annectens | reverse complement strand
AACACAAAATACATGTTTGTGAAGTACTGTGCTGCTATATAAGTCTCCTCATCTAGACTCTTTCACCTGGTAGAACTGATTTGGGGTGGTATATAATATTATCATCTATTTATAAACTGGACTGTGCAAAAGCGCGGAACAGTTTCACAGAGTGGGGTCCTTAAAAGATAACCCTGAAAACTTCATACCAAGATTGTAGACAGTTAAATAGTTATAACTCTGCATGGAAACTGACTAGCTAAACAGGTGGAGGAATTATTTTTACATTCAAATATACTGTAAACATGCAACTATCATACAGAAAATGCATTTACTCACCAAGAAAATGTTGGATATCAGTACCTTTAGCTACTCTGATGAACTAAAAGCCCTCTTCCTGTTTTCATTGCCATGTAGATTCATGAGGAGTGATTTCTGCTTAGCCTTCCATGCTACAAATGACCCAGCAATTTTTTAACAGCTTCACCTAAACAGAACCAGTGGTAAAACAAACACCCATCCTAGAGACCTAAATCTGTAGTATCAGTATTATCAAATGGCTCTGCAGATACCTAACCCAGAATATTCTCTGTCTGTCAAACAGATAGCCCCGACATATCTAGCATAGTACTTCCCTAGTAACCTTTAAAATCAGCCTGGTTGACTCTATGGGAGATTGCATATTTTCACATGTGATATGTGAGGAAAATCTACTTAATGGGAGACATTAAGTCTCACATCAGTACTGGGTGATGTGGCTCATCATCTTGATGGTCTCTCTGGTGATAATGGGGTCCTAATGGACAGATGAAAAGTCAGCGGGGTCCTAATGGAGAGATGAAAAGTCAGAGGGGTCCTAATGGAGAGATGAAATGTCAGCAAGCAAAGGAGAGTAGTAGTGGTGAAGTTGAATTCATCCTCAAGTCTTGGTGACACTAATATATAGGTTGTATTTATATAGCATATATCATGGACAGAATTAAGTCAAAAACACAAAAAGATAGCTGTGTACACAAGCCCCAAGATAAAAAAAGTGCCCAATCCTGGTAGGCACACTGGTGCCGGGACTGGAAAAAATGACAGTGTAGAATCCTCAAAATCCAGAAACATTCCTACAATGGGACTAGGCCAGGCTCAGAGGGTGGGTGCTCTCCCTGTTGTAGAAAGAAGTAGCAGTCCACAAACATCACAAAAACTGATAGACCAAAGAAGAGCCATAAAGATGGTAGCGTGGACTATTGAGGATAAGAAAGAAATTATTCATTGTTACTATTATGCAAAAAGCCCGGAATTACCAGACAGAAGATATACAAAGAGATTAAGAGATAAATTAGAAGAAAGAAAAATACTTTCACAGGAAAAATGATCAGACGCTTCAAATAAAAATTTGCATTCATTAATACAACAGATTTCTGAAAAACATAAAAATATAGAGAAAGCAGCCACAAAGATATTCAAAGAGAAATACAGGCAAAGGCATCCAGATATGGAAAATTTCACAAAAAAAATTAATATCACAAAGATGGAATGTGGAAAAGAAGATTAGTAAAGCAGAAGTTAAAGAAACAGAAGATGAAGTTATGGAGTGTCTGCAAAGTGAAGGATTTAATGTAGAAAGTCTAACACAGACTACATCCGAGCCATGATGGAGTGAGTCCCCAAAGTAAGAAGAAGCAGGAAACTCAGGAGACATCTGAAGAAGAAATATGGACATGGGAAAGAAAAAGAGATTTAAGATGGTGTTATATTTATGCAAAGGAGAAAGCAAAACTAACCAATACAAAAAGAGCTGCACCAAAGATATTTGAAGAGAAATATAGGCAAAGGAATATGGATATGGAAAACAAGAAGACAAAGAGGAAAAATAGAAAAGGAGATTAGTAATGAAGAAGTTAAAGAAATAGAAATTGAGGTTATGGAGCACCTGCAAAGTGAAGGATTCAGTGAAGAAAATCTAATGCAGAAAGCACCACAACAGGATACAACAATGGATATCTAAATTAAGGGGAAACCAGTGGAACAGGAAGCAATTGGTCAGGTGCCATATCAAGATATTTTGAAGCCTCCCACAGGAAACCAGTATAAATATTCACTTAAAGCTAGACAGCAAGGAAAGGAACATGAAACTGTGGAAACTCTGATGCAGTCAATGTTGAGGAGTGATAGGCCAATGAGTTCCCATATGACACAGTAATGGATGGCACAGGATGAATCGAAGAGAAGGTGCCACAGGAAGATGCTATAGAACTTTCTATAGAATGCCTGCAGGAAGTGGAAAACAAAGGATGTGCCCGCAGTCTGGAAGAAAATTAACTAAGGGAAGAGCTGCTTCATTTAATGGACATAGATAGATATATTAAAATCAATGAAAGAAATAAACTGCAGAAGGTCAATAAAACTGCAAAAGTCAGAAAAGTCTGATAAAACAAATGAACACAGTAATTAGGACTGTCCATAGAGATCCATGCGATATAACATAAGTAAACAGGATATCTTACTGTGCAGCTAAATTAATAACTGATAAAGTTCTACCACAAGAGCACAGGGTAGTGAGGCAAAGGAAGGGGAGAAATCGAATACCATCATGGAAGTATCAAATAGAGAAAAATATAAAGTAATTAAGAAAATAAGTTTTACTGTTAGAAGATTATAGAAGAGGGAATAGATCAACAAAAATACTAAGAAATATAGATGTCATAAAAGCAGAACAGACCAGGATCTATCATGCATTATTGCAAATAACAAATTAAAAATTTCAGCACAGGCGGAAAAACTTGGAAGATACACAGATAAATATAAAGGAAAAGTACAAAATAGGCAATTTAGTGATGACCCAAAAAAGTTTTATAGAGAATTGGGAAACAAAGTAAAAGGAATTGAAAGACCACCAAAAAAAGAAGAAATAGATGGATTTTGTTGAAGTATATATGAAGATCCTGTGGAACACAACAAAGACGCCAAATGTATAAAAGAAGTAAAAGAAAGAATAAGAAGTTTAAAGGTACATGATATGAAATGAGATGAAGTAATACCTAGTGAGATTGAAACAAAGTTAAGAAAAGCCTCTAATTGGAAAACCCCTGGCCCAGATGCAGTACCTAACTTTTGGTTAAAAGTATTAACATCTTTGCATGAAGAACTAGCCATGAGTAAGAACTATTTATATGTGCACCCCGAACAGACACCAGTCTGGCTAACAACAGGTAAAACAATGTTCCTACTTAAGAGTGAACCTGCAAGCTACCCCAAAAATTATAGACCAATAACTTGCCTTCCGACGATGAATAAACTATACACGGAAATTGTTGCTGACAGAGTTTATAGTCATTTAGAAGAAAACTCAATTATGGCAGTAGAACAAAAGGACAATAAAAGAAAGTCATATGGAACAAAGGATCATTTGTTGTTAAATAAAGTCATAGTGGAGAACTGTAAAAAGGGAAAAATCTAAGTATGGCATGGATTCACTACAAAAAAGCATTTGATAGTGTCCCACATTCATGGATAAAAAAGTGCTTAAAAATGTATAAGATACACCCTACACTGATCGACTACTTTACAGTGACCATGAAACAATGGCAGACCACTTTGCAATTAAACCATGATAAAGGACAAATTGCTATCCCAGGGATAAAAATTCAAAGGGGGGATATTCCAGGGTGAGTCTCTGTCACCGTTACTATTCTGCCTTGTCCTTAACCCATTAAGCTGTCTACTTAACAGCTTAGGCCATGGCTACAATTTGGCTACTAGAAAACAACAAAGTTGAAAGACTTATCTTTTATTTGTCGATGATTTAAAACTGTACAGCTCATTAGATGAGGAACTGAAAGCACAGCTGCAGATTGTCAAAACTTTTTCTGATGATATTAGAATGTTATTTGGCCTTGATAAATGTGCAAAAGCAACCTTTAAAGCAGGAAAACTGCAGCACCAGGAAAACACCAGTTTGGGACAAGAATGTGATATAAAATAACTTGAGCAAGAGGGAGTGTATAAGTACTTGGGAACTGATGAAGGATCAGCAACATAACATGAACAAATGTGAGTAAAACTTAGTAAGGAATATTTTAGAAGACTTAAATTAATCCTGAAAACAGCATTAACATCTAGGAACAAAATCCAAGCTATAAACCAATTTGCTCTTCCTGTCCTAACTTACAGTTTTGGAGTGATTGAATGGCCCCAAAATGTATTGGCTAGATTAGATATTAAAACAAGAAGGATGCTTCTTGCTCACCAAATGATCTATAAAAATCAGTGCATACCAAGATTATATATTCCCTGTTCCGAAGGAGGGATGGGCCTCCTTGAAATAGATTACATGTATAAATCTGCAATTGTGGGACTCCACACATATCTGCTGACCTCACAATACCCAAATGTAGAGAAAGTTTTGAAACATGAGGAGAATAAATCTAAGATGACTTCCCTGTTCCCTGCTTAATTTAGCAGAGGCATATTGGCATCAAGCAGGAATGGAAATCAAACCAGAAGTAGATAAAAATCAGGCAGCAATTAAATGTGCCAAAAAACAAAAAAGAATACAAGGTGAAGGATCAGATGAAAAGGAAAGAAATGTGGAAAATGCATAAATATAGTTGCAAGTATAGAAAATTTCTGGAAGAACCTTATGTTGATCAGGAACGAATGCAGGAATGGTAAGGAGAGGTGAATTTAAACCAAGAAATGAAAGGTTAATATTGGCAGCCCAAGATAGTGGGCTACATGCACGCTGGTTTACAAAGTCCATTGAACATGTGGAAGAAACACACAAATGTAGGTTTTGTAAAACTGAATTGGAAACTGTTGCACACCTCGTTGCTGGTTGTGACATGCTAATAGTAGAAGGACTGTATACTGAAAGGCATAATAATGTGGCGAGACTGTTGCACTGGGGATTATGCAAACATTATGCTTTTGGAGTGGCTGAAAAACACTGGAAACATGAGCCACAAAGCATCATAGAAAATGATGAAGTCTACATCACATGGGATCATTTATTACCAACAATTCAAAAGACAGATTCTAGAAAACTGGATATAGTAGTCCAACAAAAGAAGACAAGAGTAGCATTGATCATTGAAATTGCCACACCCAGTGACTACAGTGTCCTGTGTACAGAGAGACACAAAGTTATAAATGATCAGGATCTACAAGCAGAAATGAGAGTAATGTGGATGAAAGATACCCAGATAGTTCCAATAGTAGTAGGAGCAACAGGTCTTATAAGAAAGAGTCTACAATCATATTTAGATACACTACCAATACATGTAACTCTGCACAAATTGCAGGAGTCATTACTGGGAACATTGTGGGTGCTGCGAGCAGCACTTTTGGCTGACATCAAAGAGTGAAACAATACCAATTTCATGAGCTTTAATCGTACTTTGAGTTAGGAATGGGGTCCATTCCCGTCATGGTATTAGAAACCCAAAAGATTAGGAGAAATTAAAAAGTGATAAGCCTGGTAATAATCTATGAATTTATGAACCTAAATGTAAAATTCAAACTGTAAAATTAGAGATGCCTTTTGGGTATGTGCCTCACAGCTTGAGTATGTGGTAGTATCTGTACAATGCACACCCCTTGTGCCTTATTACATACATATTGTAGCCAGACAATGCATTACACATAAGTAAAGACAACAGCAGTTATAATTTACAGTTATTGACGTATAGCCAGTGTGAAGACTGGTAGAGATGGGTGAAGGCTGCCAGCCTTTTCAAATAGAATTTGGTATATAATTCAATCATTTGTAAATATGAATGTTGAACTTAAAACAATGTGGCAACATTGCCATCTGCTGTAAAGAAAGCTAAGTCAAGCATTTCTTGTTGGTCCTTTGAAATTAAAATTATTTCATCACTGCCTTTGATGTTTTACAAGTCGGCTCCAGTCTGGCTAGATGAAGGCTTCCTGCCTATTGTTGTAAGGCTAAAGTTAATGACCAGAATTTACATGTGGAATATCTTTTATTGCTCTAAGTGTAAAAGAATGTAAATGCATTTTCTGTCAGCCTGGGAACTCCAGGAAGTGTAAAAAGATGATGTAATATTTTAGCAGAACTGCAGTTTCAATTTAAACAGTGAGAACCAGAGATTATTAAGAATTCTTGTCTGACTATCCAACTGACTGCACTACCTGTTGCTCTATGTAAGTAAGTTATTTTAGAAGTCTGTTTTCTTGTAGCAATAGCTAGGAATTAGAAAGTTTAGACTAAGTGTTTTTCTGTGATGTCAGAACTGTACTGCTGATTTATTTTAAGTATTTCTGTGTGATCTCTGAACTCTCTTGACTAGCACTGACTGTGTAGTAGAAAGTATTGTCTTGTGGTTTTAATTATATATTATTAAATATTTTAAAATCTTTTAACTGTGGCTGGTTTGTGTAGAGATAAGTTAAGCTCTAGAGTACATTGCATATTTATAGAGTTTAGTGTACAAAGCTACTTTAATAAGCCTTGACTGTTTAGTCACATCTACCAATTGGATAATATTGCACAGTAATAACTGGACACCCTTTTAAGGGCCTTTGGGTAGCTGATAAATATTAGCTGGGTGGTGGCAAGTGGTACTACCGTATAGTCTGGGTAAAAGGGGCACAGTTGGAGAACCTGTGTCAGCCTTCCCCAGAAGTGTCTGTGTAGTTGTGTAAACTCTTATCTCAAAGTGTGTGTGTGTGTGTGTGTGTGTGTGTGTGTGTGTGTGTGTGTGTGTGTGTGTGTGTGCATGTGTCAGCTACTTGGGCAGGGACATGAAGCACTGGTTGGACAGAGAGGGTGCTGGAGATTTTAGCTTGCCCAGCTAGGTTGAGATCTGGACCCTAAAGCTGTGCCAGTGGGGAGCCTTACTGGGGACCTGGGGAGCAAGGGAGCGACCAGCCCCAGACTGACTGATCTCTGTGTGCTCTTAAGGAAAATTGCACTTTACTGTGTGTGTATTTGTTATCCTTTACTCATATATAAGATGCCCTCTCTGGTGTTAGTGGTGAGGATTGAGGCTCCTTGATTGCTGGGCCAGGGCATGGCCATCACAGCCAGGACAAACAGGTTACTACTACATTTCTAGACAAACTCATGGAGTTAGGTACAAACTTCTGTATCATAAGATGGATACCTGGGTGGCTGTCTGATAGGTCACAAGAAGTTAGGATGGAGGAGTCCACAACCACAAATAGCCTACTCACTACTGGAGTCCCTCAAGGCTCTGTGTTGGGTCCAATGTGTTTTTGGCATTTACTTCTCTGAAGTCAAAGCTAACATCAAGGGCCACAACCTGACCATGTTTGCTGATGATTGCAAATTATGTGCAGTCATAGAATCCCCCATGATATAAATATCATCCAAGAAGAGCTGACTTGGACAAACTAAGTGCCAAGAAATGCATAATAGTATCCCTTGAGAAATTGGTAACATGAGCCTAAAAGTAGAGCCAATTGTGAGAGACTTGGGGATGCATGTAGACACCAACAGGGCTTTCTGTTCAACATGTGTCTACAGTACTAAGGAAATCATTCTATGCTGCAAACTTATAAACAAAGGTATGGCATCTAGGTCCAAGAGGTCATTGTTCCACTGTATTTGGCCCTCATCAGACCAGTCATCGAATACAACACTCTCTTTGATATGAACCTGACCAGATGTATACAACAAATGGAACATCTACAGAGATTCCTCACAAAAAGGGTAAGGATATAAACATGTCCTAAATGGATCACCTTAGTGTCCTATCCCTGCACTTAGTCCCTTACAAACTGTTGAGAGATGATCTATGTTTGACATACAAGGCATCCTTGGATCCCACTCTGATGGACTTCCTGCGTACCTACAGAACAAATACCATCAGGAATGTCCAGTTTAAGAACTTCAGACTTGCTTGGGACATAGTTAGGACATGTTAGATGGACTGTTATGTGTCTCAGAGAATTCCGATTCTCTTGAGAAGGGCTCGCATCCATGTGAAGCAGACTTCACCCTAACCCAATTCAAGCTTAATTTGTATAAGTGAATGGGGAATGAGAAATTCACCCCTGGTCTAGACCCTGTCTCCCTAATGGACACAAGCAGCCTATATATGCATGACCATCTAAGCTGTAGCCTACATATACCCCTTAGAATAATCTTAAGGTCTCTAAACTTGTCAGATATGTTTGTGATCCACTGATAGGCTTAAAAAAGTCCCTGTGGTTGTTATCCAAGTATATATCCATGAACCTATGAACACTTTAACATTACTTCTCAGTTTGAACTCTGATTTAGAGTCAATTCAGCAAGTTTCTGACTGTTTTACCAATTTACTGTCAGTGTTCTGATGTCACTTTTTCAAGTCTTATTATCCTCCTTGTGGTCCCTTAAGTGTTTTGTAAATTGAAATCTGAATCTGCCTCCAGTGGCAATTTCCCTCAGAAAATTCATAAAACCATAGCTCTCAACAGTCCTTCATTTTGCAGAATATATCTCATTTTTTTCATATACTTTGCTCTGATCCTCTTAAAATATTTCATTATTTGGTAACTCACAGAGGATTTCTGTCAGCCAATAAGGCTATACATTATGGTTTCATATGTCTTATGGTTTACAAAATGCATGTTGATGCAAAAGATGTTGTTCTATTAGCTTTTTAAGTGAATTACAGTAATATTTAAAAAATGTACCAATTTAGGTTTGTCCCTCATTATTTTTTGGCTTTGGTTTTGCCCCTGACTGAGGAAAGAAGCTTATATGTATGCTTGAAAGTGCCAATCAAATCCAGAGATTGACCTATGTCATTGCTAGTTAATTGCTCAGTGCTGGATTTAATCTTCTCCTAGGCTTTTGATGTAGTCAACCTCCAATGCTTTTCAGACCTTCTGTCATATAGGCATTCCTACTCACTAGCTTCCATGAAAGCTTGAGTGAAATCCATCAAATGGGATACCCACACTTCGATGGTGGCCTTAAGTGTTCTACATGGCTCACTGCTTGGTTCATACTCTTCATTGTATCATTATAGGTTCATGTGTGAATACTAGGCTAATGACCGCTAGGGCTTTTATAAGCCTAGCCATTTCACCCAAATGTAACTCACAAGTTATTGTGCATTAGGAGTTACTTTAAGTGGTGTATGTTAGTCAGGGCATGATTTAATGGTTGACTCTATCCATCAGGGACATAGGTGACAGACTAGGGGTGAATTTCTGATTCCACTAGTCCAGGTTGTGCTTGAATAAGGTTAGGAAGCCTGTTCCAAAGAATGGGGATTTTCTGGCATACATACCTGTTCCTCTAATATGTCCTATTTAAATCACATGCAAAGTTTAAATCCTTAAATCTAGTTCTAGTGCTGTTTGTTTTATGGATATGCAAATGGTCCATCATAGTGGGATCCAATGACGCCTTTCAGGCCAGGCATAAATTGCCTCTTGGCAATCTATAGGGAACACAGTATACAGATAGGGCTTTGAGTCTCTCTGCATAGAGCACTGTGTTTACGCCCTGCATTCTTTTTGTGAGAAAGCTCTATGGATGTTCCAGTTGCTGCATGTGCCCGGTCAGGTGCATAAAGAAAGGGCTGTTATACTTATATGGGTCTGATGATGGTTAAGTACAGTGACAATATGACTTCCCTTGACCTAGATGCCATGCCCTTTCTTATAAGTAGAGTGACACAGAATGTTTTTTGTACAACCTTAGACACATGTTGGTCAAAAGTCAGGTTACTATCTACATGAGTCCCCCCCAAAAAAATCACTGAGCTGTTGTCCGGAGTTTGCCATTTCATCCACTGTGGTGCGATTTCAGAGTTGGTATATTTAAGTAAGGGGGGTGTGGGGGGTGAAGCCTCCATTTTATGTTGGGTTTTATTTATTTATTTTTGTGGAACAGAGATTTTTTTCCCTGGGAAAAAAATCGCTGTTCCGTGTCTTCTCTATTTTGGTTGTTCGGCCTTTTGTAGACGATCAACTAGCATTCGATGTTATCAGCTTTCAATAAGCTGATATAGACCCAAGAAATAATTCATTCTACCAAAGTGCTTGGTCTGATGACTGATAATCAGAAAAAGTCTGATAAGAATTGATAGGAATGTAATTAGTGCTCTAACTCAGACAAATCTGAAACGCTGAAGTCTTTACATAGTGAAGGCCTTTCTTGCACCATTTCTCAGTTCTCTGCTGCATCAGTATATCTCCTTCTAGCCCTTTTGTACTCTGTACATATACACACTGAAGTGTGATCTCACCTTCTTCACAAACTCAAGAAAGGTAATAACAATTATTTTAAAATCTGCACTTAAAGTTACATTTTAGTCGGATTTGATCGAAAGTTTGCTTGTTTGTTTGTTCAATTTAACTGTGGAGGCTGCCCACTAAAGTGTGCTAGCCTGTGTAACTAATTTATCACTGTTTCTGCATTTTCTGTGTGTTTCTACCAAAAAAACAAAAAAACAAATTTTCCCGCCTTCCTCGACTAGTTTAGACCAGTTTACAGGCATTGCTGTATTCTGGGCTGTGGTGTAGTTCCTGTGTTGTCCATTACCTTACTTGGATAGAAGGAAGTTTCTTTGCTCACCAGTGGGAGTGGGGAGCCTTGAGCAGCCTACCTGTCCTTGGGGGAAGTGACCTCAGCACAAGAAGCTGTAGTAATTGGTTGTTTGGGACCATTTCCAGCTCTTTTTAGTTCACTTTTTAAAATCCACCTCTGGGCGTTTTTTTTCTGGCTATACTGCTCAGACAAGCTCCACGTGGGTTTACAGAGTGGTCCTAACAGCAGGGAACTCAGAAAAGCGACTACCTTCTGTATTTAAGTATCTTTGCTTTTTTTTCACTTGAAATAGCTTCTGTAGCTTACCTTGAACTAGCCTGAACTGTTATTTAACTGATTGCTGCATTATTTTAAAATCTGCACTTAAAGTTACATTTTAGTCGAATTTGATCGAAAGTTTGCTTGTTTGTTTGTTTAATTTAACTGTGGAGGCTGCCCACTAAAGTGTGCTAGCCTGTGTAACTAATTTATCACTGTTTCTGCATTTTCTGTGTGTTTCTACCAAAAAACAAAAAACAAAAAAATAATCCTTGTTTTCCCGCCTTCCTCGACTAGTTTAGACCAGTTTACAGGCATTGCTGTATTCTGGGCTGTGGTGTAGTTCCTGTGTTGTCCATTACCTTACTTGGATAGAAGGAAGTTTCTTTGCTCACCAGTGGGAGTGGGGAGCCTTGAGCAGCCTATCTGTCCTTGGGGGAAGTGACCTCAGCACAAGAAGCTGTAGTAATTGGTTGTTTGGGACCATTTCCAGCTCTTTTGTAGTTCACTGTTTAAAATCCGTGTTTGCACTGCTTTGCGCTGTCGTACGCATAGTGCAGCGGGGTTAAACTTTTTCTGGCTCCACCAAGACTGTTCTTCAAATTTTCCCTTAAGGAAGCTCTACTCTTAGTATAACCAGACTACTCACTGTATTATAAGCCTAGAACTTGTTCTCAATACTTTTCTACTAAGTAAGCACTCTCGTACTAAGTAAAGCACTACATCTACTTACCACCCCTGTGAATATCCACTTCCCTTAAAGGTATACCACTCCCTTATACTGTTCTAGCATGTCGAGTGGTAGATTACTGGCATCGTCTCCAGTTCAGCTGGTCAATCTGGGCATCTTGAGACAATGCTACAATTGTCTCATGTACACAGATAACCCTCTCCTCCTCCCAACAAACACAAATACATGTGAGAGATGCAACTATATAGCCAAACTGGAGGCTGAACTCTCTCAACTCAGGGCTGGCATGACCAGACAGGAGGAGATGGCAACCACACACACAACAATCCCAGTCCCACATAGACCTACCACAACTGCAAACCAAACACATAAAAACACAAAGACATACTCAGAGGCTCTAATAAAAAACTTACCAAAACAACAGAGGCTCCCAAAGCAGACATCCAAAAACCCACCACCTCAAAACAAAACACATGCAACACATACTTCAATAAATCAGTGTGTCAACCAATCGCAGCCCTTAAGGCCAAACACCTTGCCTGATACACTAGTAATAGGTGACTCCATAGTCAGACACACTGATGTCCCACTGACCAGGCTGAACAAGGAGAAGGTGACTATGAGCTGTCTATCGGGAGCTAGGATCCGCCACATAACACACGCACTCAGGTCACTCCAAAGCAGGTACAAATATGACTCCGTCATTGTCCATGCTGGTGTGAATGACCTGAGACGTACCTCCCTGGACTACATGAAAAGAGACATAGAGGAGCTCTCCGATTATGTAAACAGGCTGGTATGACCCTGACCCTGAGCAGCATCTTGCCCTCACCAAGAATGATACCACAATACAAAGACAAGATGATCAGCTTTAACAATTGGCTCAAGTACTGGTGTCATTCTAAGGGGATCCAATGTCTGTCTGCCTGGGATGATATGTTGGACAAGCCACGCTGCTTCGCAAGGGATGGCTTACACCTGTCACCACTGGGCTTCCGGATATTGGATAAGGCTCTTGCCACCCCCATAGTGCCTTTTTTAGGCAAGGCTCAAAAGACAAACCCACCTCCTTAGAAAACAAAAATGGAAAAAACTAAGGGTAATGCTACTCAACGCCAGAAGTCTAAATCTCAAGATGCAGGCACTTGATGCACTCCTCAGCATGGAGAACATCGATGTCTGTGCAGTAACTGAAACCTGGTTCAAGGCTCCTGAGAGCACCCCAGTGCTACCAGGCTATACCTCGTATCATGCTTTTTGGCCCCAAAACCCGGGCCGAACCACAAAGGGAGGGGGAGTGTCCATATTCATAAAGGACACCCACACCTCCAGGTTAGTAGCAACACATGAAGCATCAGAGACCATACAGGTGCAACTAACCATAGGCAAAACTGCTATACATCTGGTAGCATGTTACAGACCACCCTCCCAATCTCAAGAACCCCACTCAGCCTTCCTGAAGACATTGAAGGATATGAATGTATCACAAAATACCATCATACTGGGAGACTTCAACTACCCAAACATAGATTGGGTACATTATTCTAGCCTTAATACCCTAGCCCAAAGGTTCCTGGAATTCATAAATTCAAATGCACTGGAACAACTAGTCACCTCTCCCACTAGGGGAGATAATATACTAGACCTGATCATCACAAACATGGGGACAAAATGCTCCACACCGAAGTATACCCCTCACTAGTGAGATCTGACCACAAACTAATCACCCTGGATATACATATCCCACCTCCACCCCCAGCACAAAAGACCACAGTGAAAAACTTCTCAAAAGCAGACTTCACTCTTCTTAAGACTGAGATGGTATCCTTTAAGCCCACTGTGCCAGTGGATACCACATCCCACAATGCCGAATCCTTCACAAATGCTTTCTATGGACATCTCCAAGAATGCATGGATCATGCAATCCCAAACAAATCCAAGTCCCTCTCCACCAAATGTAAGCATCCTGTCTGGTGGACCTCAGCCATAAACAAATTGTATAACAAAAGAAGGAAGCTACTGCGTCAAAGCGAAATCCCATGAAGGGAAGACATCTCTGATCAACATTAGCAGAAAACTACGTTCTCTCATAAAAACATCCAAGGCAAACTTTGAGAGAAAAATCGCTAAGGACACTAAAGATAACCACAAAGCCTTCTTCAGCTATGTTAGAAACCTGCGGAAACCCTTAGATATGCTCAGAGTTGGTTCACAACAACAAAAAATACACTGAACCCACAGATATTGCTAACATTCTGGCTGACAGGTTCAGTGCAAATTTCTCGCCTCCTTCACCCCCAAAAGAAGAAATACTTATCCCAGCTGAATGTAATCTCCCTGTCATCTCAGATGCCCAAGTGAGAACCGCTCTAAACAAAGCAAAAAACACAGCATCAATGGGACCTGACGGTATCCCGGGGTGCGTGTTACGTGAACTCCAAGAGGAGCTAAACCCACACATAAAAATGCTATTTAACCTTAGCCTTACTTCGGGATATGTACCTGAACACTGGCATACAGCAACAGTGGTCCCACTCCACAAGGGGGGTGCCTCTACAGACCCTGGAAACTACCGCCCCATAAGCTTGACTAGTCTGGTCTGCAAAGCTATGGAAAGAATCATTATGGAACTCATAAATGGAGACATAGGGGACCTACAGACGCTTGACCCCACCCAGTTCGGCTTTGTAAAGGGTAGATCCTGCCTTTTAAACCTGGTTGACTTTTTCAAAACAGTCACTAGAGCCATTGATGAGGGCAAAGCAGTCCATACAGCATACCTGGACTTGGCTAAGGCCTTCGACACAATACCCCACTCAGGCATCACAGATAAGCTAAACAGCTTAAAAGCAAACCCTTATGTCACTAGATGGGTTGCAAACTGGCTAAAGGACAGAACCCATAAAGTTAAAATCGCTGGAGCAATGTCAGACTCAAAGCCAGTCACAAGTGGTGTCCCACAGGGATCTTTCCTGGGACCCCTCTTGTTCGGCATTTATTTCTCAGATGTTAAAGCAAACATGGGAGGGCTGTGGCTGACAAAGTTCACAGATGACTGCAAACTAGGCGCCATAGTCGATACACCAGCAGATACACACATCCTACAAAAAAGCCTCACTGAAACAGACAACTGGTGCCGTAGTCACGGCCTTAAACTAAATGCCAAAAAATGTATAGTCATCCCTTTTGGAAAAACAAAGTACCCACAAATTATCACATAGACAGCAACCCACTGAGTACGGAAAAAGTAATCAGAGACCTAGGGACCCAAGTAGACAGCGACCTCTCATTTGACACCCACGTTGCCAAAGTGGTTAGAAAAACATTCTACCTTGCACACCTCATCATGAAGGGTTTCACATCCAGATCCAAGGATGTCATTGTACCCTATATTCCTCCCTCATCAGACCCATGATTGAGTACAATGCCCCATTTGGTATGTACCTCACCTGGCACTTGCAACAGCTGGAGAGACCACAAAAGTACCTCACCAAAAGGATCAAGGGTCTCCAACATATGTCTTATTCTGCCAGACTAAAGAAACTTCAGCTCTATTCAGTAGCATACCGCCTGCTCAGAGGTGAGCTCTGCCTGACATACAAGGCCATGTCCAATCAGGATCTGATGGACATGCTCCACCTCAAAAAATCCAAATCCATCAGGACCACGAGAGCTAAAGACTTAAACCTCGGCACAAGTATGAATAGGACATGCTGGAGGGATAGATTCATAACCCAGAGGCTTCCCATGCTTTGGAACAGGATCCCAGTTCGTATTAGGCAGAGCCCCTCACTGACTCTCTTCAAGAGAAATCTTGATGAGTGGATGGGAGATCGTAAGTTTACCCCAGGGGTCACATCTGTGTCACTGCTAGACAGGGCACAGTAAACTAATTCTATTATATAAGGGGACCTTCACTGTGTCACTACTAGTCAGAGGCACAGTATTCTAGATTTATTCTGTACATTTTTGTACCACTTCATGGGGTGGCAAATGCCACATCACTATGGCTAGGCTTACAAATGCCCCAGGGCAGATAGCCTAGTACTATACTATGAAACTATGAAACTATGAAACAAGACTAACAGTTTTTTAGAGGGTATCATACTCAAACTTGCCATTGTGCATCACTTTGCCATGAGTAGGGTTTTAAATGTAATCATCATCTTCCCCTGATTCAATTAAATCTCACCAATAAACTAGGGGAAGCATGCAAGTGATGCATCCTCACATGTATGTATAATTAATAGTGTGTACTTGATGACCATATCAGGCTTTTGCCATATTGAAAAGACGTTTAAAGAAGGTCATGAAAAAATAGATGTTTTTTGAAGCATGCATGCTCTGCCATCAAAAACAGACAATTTTAACCTGATTTATTCTGTGGCTGTATAAATATTATACCTTCTAAGAAATACAGAGATAATGATTTATTATCTCATGTCCTCTGACATTTTTTTTCTTTCATTTTTCTTTATGCAAATGTCAAGTTTTGTAGGTACACACTTGTCTGTGGTCCGCATTTAATAACATACTTTCATTTATTGTATGGATACATGATAGGATTTTGATCAGGTACAAGAGCTGATCTAGCAATGTCATACCTCTCAACCTCCTAGGGCAATGTGTCTGGGCAAAGTCAATAATGGTGGGGTGTGGGGGGTGTCTCAAAATAGGGACACATTTTAAATATTTCTCATATACACCTAGAAAGTTGTTAGAATAAAATATTTTGAATTACCATGCATTTTCAGAAGTATATGAAGCGTGAAACTCAAATACCTGTCTTTATTTAGTGGTCAATCCTCACTGATTTGCTAGAAAACCACACAGAGGCAAACATCTGGGCATTCTGGGAAAATATGGACAGTTGAGTGGTATGTCTAGCATACTAGAAGTTAAATGAAGTAAAATATATACTCTTGGAACAGGAATTATCATAACTTTGTCTTTAAATATATGACATTAAGTACAACACTTGTACCAATATTTTTAGTCTGAAGTCTCAAATGAAAGACAACCCCTCTCAATTTTCATAATGGAAGTTTCTTTTCTCAGTCACAGATAAACAGTGCCTTTGAACATTTTACTGAATAAGATATACTCATTTTAATAGCCTACTACATATGGCTGTTATCTGATCATTGACTACTGCAAATATGTGTTTCCAAGGCTGAACAAATGAATGCTTATTTTCCAAGAAGTCTGTAGTCCTTTTGTCCTTGGTAGATTAGTATATTTCTAAACTAGTAATCATTATGGTAGCTGAACTGGTTATCTTGATCTGTGGGCTACATAAATTATAATTGTTAGGTTCAGTGACTGTCTGGCTAGCTGGATGGGTGCCCATAGTGTCACATGCCATCATCGTATTTGTCAGTAAAATGGTGACATTTCAAAGTTCTCCTATATGCTTATTCATAAATTAAGTTGGAGTCTTCAAACAATAAAATACAAATGCTGATGCTGAATTTGAATTTGAATAACAAACTGACTGCAGGTTATTTGAAATGGAGTTGTTACACCATCAGATTTGCATAATCCCCATCTTTCACCCTACAATAAACTTATTTTACTTGATTTATCTTGATGGTTGTTGTGCACACCATCATGAAACCTTGTGAGAAGAGATGGATCATGGTCAAATGGGCCCTAGGCAAGATAATGGACCAGGTCTGTCTCTCACAATGCAGCCATTCCGCTGTCCCATTACTTGTCTCTCTCTCCCCAGTTACTATAAACACTGTTCAGACCTGTCAGTGTACACACTATTTTCATCTTTACTTTTACAATGATTCCAGATATTTACATTTAATTTAAAACTCTTAATTCAAAACTTTTATTTTAAATTTTGCAGCACAAACTGATGGCCATTTGCTAAACAAAACAAAACAAAGCAAAGCAGTCTCTCATTGAAAACAGACATAACAACAGTAAACTTCTCTGGCCATGAAACTCACATTCATTGAAAATGCATTTGGCCAGTAGCAGATTAAGTCAGCCTTGGGCCTTGTGCTGTTTTCAAACTTTGGCCCCCTGCATACATTTTTAGGACCATGCATAGATGCATGTGTTCTTTGATTCATATTCCTGACTGTATTAAAGTATATTCCTTGTTTAACACAGCAACATTTTTGACGGTGTGTTCTGGACATTTTTACAGCAGGCAGTGAAACAAATGTATGAACCTATAATGAAAAAGCTACCTATTTCAGAACATGTCAACCATAAAAGACCACTCAAACTGCTGTCATTATAATCCACCAATATCAGAAAATATGCACAATTCGTGCAGAAGTAAAAGTCATCTGAATGATTCCACATTAAAGAGATCTATTACTAATGCAGAGTATTGCTGCTGGCGAACAACTTAGCATTTCAGTGCTTCATCTATAAATGAAGTGCCTGCTTACCTTGAATGATAAATTGCTTATGTTACATTTAAAAAAAAGGGTGTGCTGATGGTATTGCCACAACATTTCCTGAAGCAGGCCAGGGATGCAATAAGGAATGGCTGGCAAATGACAACAGGTTCATAGTTGCTAGGCATGTAGTCCTGGGGACCCTTAAGGAGCCTAACCCATATTCCAAATTGCTCCAAGGCACTGTTTGGTAAAATGACTTGCTCAATTTCACACAGTAAGTAAATGAAGGTGAAAAGATTCAAGCTCTGTAACCTTGACAGAGAAAGCATCTCATTCAAGTTGGTAATTTACTTCTTTGTGCTACCTGCCAGAGTAGCATTTTTTAACTAAATTCTGGAATCCTTTACAATCTGATATTGTAGAGAAGACTGTATTGCAGTGATATGCAACAATAACTACACAATGGATGGTTCTGATTGTCACTGCAAATAATGCAGTGTGTACAAGCTGGGAAGTGTTCACCCCTCTACAGTTGCTGGAGGCTATAAAGAAGATACTGAAAAAATATATATATTAGTAAAATGCAATATGTTTTGACTATATTACACAGTCCAGGCCTGTTAATGAATCAATTCATTCTTTAGTGCAATGAATAAAGAAAAACAATTAAAGAAAATACAAAAAACAGAAATGTTATTGCATACAGCATACCATATTTTTGGGTGTGGGTGAGCTTACATGCCTGCATTATACCTACATCTCATTTTTGACTTCACTATGTATTCTCTGTCATCAAGAATAGCTATTCCATCTGACATCACTCAGTACAAGTCTACTTGAATGACTAATAATGATGTTGTATTATTGCAGCATACACCTGCAGAGTCAAAAGAGCCAGATCATGGACATATGGGACCCTATAAATGGTAATGATTCAGGCTACTGCCAGCCATACCAATATCCCATTACTTGGATGTCCCTACCTAATTATCATAAACATGGTTCAAACCTGTCAGCGTACATACTGGTTATTCTTTCCATTTACAATTGCCATAGAGATTTGAAGTTTATTTTGAAACTTTTATTTCAAATTCATAGGATCATAGGAGGTTACTAGGCTATTGGCCTTGAGGCCCTGATAAGCCTAGCCATGAGGTTTAGCCCATGTTTAGACAAGTCAGCACCTGATGCCCCTGTCCAGCAGGGGCATGGGTGGAATCCCAGGGGTATATTTTCTGTTTCCCATCCAGTTATGCACGTTGCGCTTAAAAAGGGGTAAATAGGTACTCTGCTTGATGTAGAGAGGGAGTCTGTTCCATAAATGGGGAGTCTCTGGGACACAAATCTGTCCCATCAACAAGTCTTGTTGATGTCACACACCAGGTTGAGGCCGGACGTGAGGGTTACTCGAGTGGAACTTGAATTGCGGATATGCAACAGTCCCATCAAGGTGGGGTCTGTGAATGCCTTGTATGCCAGACAGAGGTTACCTCTGAGGAGTCTGTATGAAACTGAGTAGAGGGATATGGCGTTTAGCCTATCTGTGTATGGTTTGATGTTTGAGGCTCTGGATTCTCCTGTTGAGGAACCTCTGTGGTCTTTCCAGCTGCTGCATGTGCTTTGCGAGGTACGAGGAAAGGGGCATTGTACTTGATAATGGGTCTTATAAGGGAAGAATACAGGAATGTTATGAACTCATTGTCCCTGGATGAGATACCCTTATTTATGAGGTGGGCCATGTGGAAGGTTTTCCACACAATGGAAGCAACATGGTGGTCAAAAGTCAGATTGCTATCAACCTGGGTGCCCAAATCCTTCACAACTGATTGAGTGCTTAGGACATTGTTATTTATGTGATAATTTGTGGGGACATCACTCTCCCCAAAGGGGATGATGATGCATTTTTTGGTATTCAGCTTGAGGCCATGTTTCTGACAACAGTCATTTGTCTGAGTGAGACCCTCTTGGAGGATGTCCACATCACTAAGGGAATTGATGACAGCACCCAGCTTGCAGTCATCTGCAAACTTGGTCAGCCATAGCCTACTGGATTTGGCCTGCACCTCAGAAAAATATATCCCAAATAACAGAGGCCCCAAGACCGAACCCTGGGGTACGCCGCTTGTTACAGGTCTACTGCTTATAGATTCATAGGTTCATAGGTAGGTACTAGGCTATCAGCCCAAGGGCCTACGTAAGCCTAGCCAACAAGGTTTCCTGGCTTATGCCACCCAAGAAAGTTATTGAGATGGCTTGAGATGGCTTCCCCTATTTTGACTATGTGGGTTCTATCAGTGAGCCAGTTTACTACCCACCTTGTAACATATGGATTGATGCCTAGTTGAGAGAGTTTATCTATTATGCCCAAGTGGGGAATAGTGTCAAAGGCTTTGGCCAGTTCAAGGTACACCATCTTCCCCTCATCCGTGGCTTTGATGACTGTCTCAAAGATGTCAACCAAATTTAGAAGACATGATCTTCCCTTGACGAAGCCAAACTGTGTGAGATCAAATGTTTGGAGGTTGCCAATGTCCTTGTTGATGAGGTCCATAATAATCCATTCCATGGCCTTGCATATCAGGCTAGTTAGGCTGATGGGTCTATAATTTCCTGGATTGGTGGACATTCCACCTTTGTGTAAAGGGATGACAGCGGTTGTCATCCACTCAGCTGGGATGAAGCCAGTACTCATGCTTTGGTTGAATAGGGAGCTTAGTGGTGCTACAAGTCCCTGCCTGAGTTCTCGTAGGATGCAGCCTGGGATGTTATCAGGTCCCATGGAGGTGGTATTTTTTGCCTTTGAGAGAGCAGTGATGATCTGTTCCATAGATATAAGGGGAAGGGGGCAGGTACTGGGGATGTCCTGATTTACTTATGGGGGGACAGAGGGGTAAAGTTTTCACTGAATCTGTCAGCCAGCAAGTTTGCTATATCTATGGCATTTGTATATGTGGTGTCCTTGACCACCAGTTCTGAACAGATCTGGGTGCTTCCTTTGAGGTTGTGGACATATTTGAAGAAGGCCTTAAGATTGTCTCTAGTAGATGTGACCAATTTGGACTAGAAGTTTGCTTTGGAGGATTTCACTAGTGCTTGCTTGTTCAGGCTAAGGAAACATTGCTTCCAGTTGGGCACCTGCTCCTTCTTGGTCTTGGACAGCAAATTTTTTCCTTTTGTTATAGAGTTTATTTATTGCAGATGTCCACCAGACAGGTTTACTCTTCCTTGCGGAGGATGATTTAGTCCTGTCAGGTATGCCTGATTCCATGCATCAATATAAATGCTTGTATAGTGCTTTGGTATAGTTTTGGATATTGGTGTCAGTTCCTACATTGGGAGAGGCGGCTGTGAAGCTTTTTATACCATCCCTCAGGAGGCTGTAATCATCTTTGGAGAAGTTTTTATGTCTGATCCTAGCTAGAGGGGGGTTGGGGGAGATGGTGACTTTGAAAGTGACCGCGTTGGGTTTGGATCTTACCAGGGAGGATGATACTATAGGGATGATGCAGTGGTTACTCATGTTGGTTAATACCAAGTCCAAGATATTATCACCTCTTGCTGTTCTAAGGCATTTGCATTGACAAAATCAAGGAATCTCTGGGCTTTTGTGCTCTGGCATGAGTAGTTCTTCCAGACTATGTTTGGGAAATTAAAGTCACCCAGGATCAGGGTAAAGGGTTGAATCTTGATAGATTCAAATAGGTCCAAGTAGGTGGATTGGGCATCTTGAGTCAGATTTAGGGGCCGGTAGGTAGCTATGATTTGAATAGGGGTCTTGTCAATGGTTAACTGCACCTGGAGTGCCTCATGTGCATCATACTGTTTGACCAGCCTGGAGGTGTGTATGCCTTTAATGTATATTGAAACTCCACCTCGTTTGGCTTTACTGCCCACAGTTTGGGGTCTGAATGCATGATAGGATGAGTAACCAGGTAAGGCTGAGGTGCTGTCCGCAGCTTTGAACCAGGTTTCTGTGTCTGCACAGATATCAGCATTTTTCAAGGTTAGGAATGCTTGCATTGAGTGCACTTTCATGTTTAGACTCCTAGTGTTTAGCAGCACGACCTTTAATTTGCGTTATGTTGAAATTTTTATGTTGGTGGTATTGACCTTATGACTTTTCCTAAAAAAGGCACTATGCGGGATGCAAGAACCTTTGCCGGAAGCCTGAAACCCAAGTGAGACAGATGCAGGCCATCTCTAGCAAAATATCGTGGTCTATCGATCATATCTTCCCAGGCTGTCAGGTACTGGATCCCCCTGGAATGACACCAGAAACTAAGCTAATTGTTAAAGTCAATCATTTTACAGAAAAAAAACACCAACAGCTATTTTCTAAACAAAATAAAACACTCTCATATTGAAAACAGACTTAACATGATAAACAATAAACTTTTTTTCCCTTGAAACTTAAGTTTAGTAAGAAATCAATCTGGCAACCCAATAAACTGTAAGAGACATCCTGGGATTCATACTCAGCATACTGAGAAGTGTTAAATATTGTCTATGTGAAGGGTGTAGGAATTCAAAAGACAATTGTGTAATGCATTTGCTAATAGCTTGAGACATCCCACTGGCCACAAGTGTCCCTTTTCAGGAGCAGCCCAGGAGTACTGACTGGTGAAGTCACTTGCAAGAGTCACAAGGAAGACAAATGAATTCTAAGGAAATCAGTCCAGGTCCTACAGGGAGCAGCTCATAGCCTTACTAATTAAGTGTTAAAACAAGCTATTGTACCCAAACACACTGCATTATATACAGTATCTGTGGGCCTGAAAAAACAAGTTAAATTAAAACTGTATTCATAGTTGAAATATTAATTCTAACTTCATACTGTTGAATTTATACCCAGCTAAATAATAAACACACTGTCAACATTCAACAAAACAAGAAAGCCAAGGATCGCATCTAAATCAGTTCCTTCCTTTACGTCATAAATGCTCTAGTTCATAGTTAGTTACTAGGCTTGCAATCCAGGGGACCAAGAGGAACCTAGCCCAGATTTCCATATGCCCCAAAGCACTGTCTGGTTAACTGACTTTCCAAAGAACAGGGTGTAACTAAGAGACAAAATCAGAGATGTTCTGGAAAGCTGGAGGCAGATAACAGCAGAATACAATAAATCACTTAAAAAGTTAACGGAGTAACAGCTTTTGTATTTTATTTATCTATCTATTCCTTGTAAACAAGGTTAGTCCGACTAGGCTAGTAGCCTCTTTTCAGGGGGAAGACCAAAGATGCTATTTATACTACTAGAGGCCAAAGATGATATTTATACTACTAGAGGAAGTTTGACCAGGGCATAAAATAACTTACCCTTCTCTTGTCAATAGGAGCTGTGGGATCTTTTACATCCACCTAAACTATCACTCACCCAAGCAGATGGGACCATCAGTTGTACAAATATTCACAGAATGTTCAGATTTTGGCTTCACATTTTTGGTCTGTCCCTCATAAATTTTGTGATCTTCCAGCAAATCAGTGAGTATCGATGTCACTAAATAACATATATTTAAGTGTCAGACTTCATATCCTTTGGAAAAATGCATGCTAACAAAAAGTCTGTTATTCAAGTAGCTTTCTAAGTTTATAGGTGCAATATTTAACATCTGCCCCTATTTTAGGCTTTGTTCAGATTTCTTACACAACAGGTTGAGAAGTATGGATGGGACCGTAGTTCAGCATCTCAACTAAAGGAAGGCACCCTCAGGAGTGCTGCCCTTCAAAATCAGCATTCCATCTCTCTGGTGTGGGCATAGAACAACAGCCTTCTGCACCAAGAGCCAGTGTGCTGCTACCTGTAGCACCACTGACATAGACTGCAAACCACAAAACTACAAAACTCTGGGACTGACAGACTGTAATCCTCAGTAATTTAACAACAAAAACAATAACAGCAACAACAAAAAGGTTAAAAGATGCCTTGCAGTTTTTGTGGAGGATTAAGTAAGGCTCTTGCCTGTCAGTGCTTTTCATATTACATGTCATAGACTGGAAGCATTTCTGTAATAAATCTTTCATCCTTGACTGCAAGGAATATGAGCCACAATGATGCACACACAGCCTCTCATTTTACACGTGTTACAAAACAGACAAGGTCTGGTGATAGCCTCATAAAAACAGGCTTTTTCAATAATCAAAGTGTAAGCTACTCTTTTAGATGGACCTGATGAAGCTGAAGTGAAATTGTTTTCTTAAATAATGTTCAATAGTTGTAGCTCATAATGTGTCATCATGTTTTATTTGTTAGAAGTTAAAAATAAAAATACAACTTTTTAACTAAGAATGAGGTTCTACAAGCTGCTGAGTTGATAAACCCTCATGGGTTTTTCAGGAATATCCAAATAAGGGACTAACCTCTAAGCATTGGGACTGGCTACTTGTTTTTCCATCTTGCAGATTTTGCTCTAGTCATCTCCCATGGGCCCTCCCACCATTGTTTGTAACTGCCTTTAAATAACTGACCTGTTGAATGCAATGTATTAGAACAAGAACACTTGTCCATCTTCCTGCATAACTGAATAAACTACTGAAAACGTCAACAAGCTGTCCTTGTTCCTCCCACAGGAGGGTATCAGAGAGTCTCCTAGATCTGCTAGCTAAAGTGATTTTGTCTGGACTACTCCTTCTAATCCTTTATGCTCTGTTTCTTGTTAGTCCTGTCACCCTCTGGGTCACAGGTGAGATACCAGACTTCACTAGAGCCCTCTGGATTACCTTTGTTATCTAATTTACAGTAGGGGCGGGCAGCTAAAAAGCCACAAACTTTAAAGCACAATAAGAGTTGGGTGGGCGGGTGTTAGATGTGAAAAAATCCAAAAAATCAATGCCAACAGCAGTTTTATACTCAGAGCACTTGTAGTGGATTAGGAATCCAAGTAAATACCTTAAATAAGAAACTGTCTCTCAGCTCCTCCCGCTAATTAGCTAGATCTAATTCCTACTCAATCAATGAATGCAAAAGGAATAGCTGTTAAATGATCTTGAGAATATAAAGCTTCATGCACTAATCAGACTTGTATCTGTTGCATCTATTAGCTTCATTATCTTGGGACACTTAAAGAGTAATAATCTACACCTTTAGGATAAAGAGCTGCTTTGAATTAAAGCAAATCTGTACCCACTGTGGTACTTGGATGATTCTGTACTGTTGTGGTGGCATTTCTTCCTTTGGAATTTTATGGTGTCATATACTGCAGATGGTACATTTCTGAAGTGAATGTTCTGTATGCATCGACATTCTTGGCCATAGCACTATATGTCTTGCTGTTTCTTTACATTTTTATTATCCAGATCTGACTTGTGTATCTTATCAAGCATGTATCTTCTCAGGTGACTGAGAACTAATATTTTTTTCTGCCTTACACATTAAACCCTGGGACTTGATTGTACCCTGAATTAAATATGAGTGAATTTCTTTCCTTAATGATGATGTTTGCTTATGTCAGTCTCAGTCCAAATTCTTTCAGTAACTGCATTTCTAAGTTAGTGTAAGTACTTGTCAAGAATTCTACATTTCCTTCTGTCACTGAGTTTTAGTGGAATTACCCACAAATCTCTTAACTTTTCTTCTAACAGTTCTTCATGCTTTTCCATTAATTATGCCCTGATCAGTGTGCCTGTTATGCATATTTTTTGCCTGCCTGATATTTCACTTTCAAATCAAACTTTTATAGATTATTTAATGTCTTATTTAGTCTCAGAGGTGACTTATACAAAGAAGTTTTGTATATACTTTGTGTTTTTTTGGTCTGCTTCTACATGAATTTCTTTATCATATACATATTTGTGGAAATTTCTCATGCCTGACATCCACTTGCTCTTGCTAACAGTTCCTCTGCATCTTCTATCTGTGCATATACTTTTGTGCAACTCTAAATGTTCTGCACTCATGGGCAATTGGCCTATTATAAAAACACATTTGGTATTCCATCCTGTCTGGGATCTACATGTAACAAAGACTTTTAATACTGGTACATCTGTAACTAGTTTAATGAGCATTTCATAAATATTTCCTATTTGTAGCTCAATTTCCCTGCTACATGTTGCACTAATACCCAATTATCACAGACATGTTATGTACAAACCATGCAAGAGACTGTCCTCGGGATTAAATAATGCCTACACTAAGTGTACACTAAGTGTGCACCACTCTGAGTGAACAGACAACACAGAGATAACTCATGTCTTCTTCCTCCTGATTTTAGTTTTCCTACTGGTATTCCTGCAGCTTTGAATATTGACAGGGATTCATAAAGAATACAACAAAGTGTAGACTACATCTACACTTAGTGTCATTGTTCTTTGTGACTAGAAAGCACAACAAATATAAGAATGTTCTTGAATACTCGTGTGTGTACACATTGTGTACACATACATATCATGTACACTTAGTGTAGGCTTTATTGAATCTGGCCCTGTATAGTTCCTATATATGTCTGTAATATCTTCTTGTCTTCTTACTTTGGCACCTGCTTGATTGCTTTCATTCATTCTGTGTCAGATTTTATTCCCTCTTGAAATTAAAATATGATCTATATATTCTAGAACTGCCAGTCTTATTTTAAATGTATTGTTATTTAGCAGAAACATATGTTACCCCAATCTATTCACCAGCTACATCAATATCTTATCATGCTCTTATTGCATCTGACTCAGACTAGCAGATTTTTGGTCATGTTTATAAAACATTCTCCACCTTTAGTTTTCTCTGTGGCTATTTTTTAATACCTCTGTTGCTGATGAGTTATCAAATAGAAGTTCAAGGGATATGTGCCTTCTTAACAGTGTATTACATATTCTCAGATTAGATATTTGCCTATCTTTATCTGCTAGAATTCCTGGTTTGCATTCAGAAGTGAAGAATAGGCCCTGGTATTCATGTATACAGGGCATACATCTATTTTGTGCTTTATCTACAGTGTGTCATCAGGGACTGCATTATTTCATAGGCATGGACTGCAGAAGTCCTAGTAGTGCAACTGAGAAGTCTTGGTATCTTGAATGGCATATAGGAGTGCCTGATGGTCAATAGCATAGCAGGTGTTCCTGTGCTCAGGAATGACAGTTAGAGCTGTGCAGCCTGGAAGCATTACTGAATAAGGCAGGTGATGCTGTAGGGTATGCCTTACCAAGTAACTATTTGGTAATGCATGCTGTACAATAGATATCTGCCTTAATCAGTAGTGCTGTGGCCAATAATGACTGTGATTTATGAACAAATCACAGTCATTAGGCATGCGGGTGTCATTGGAGCTATTACCATATAATGGTAATGAGGGAATATGATGCTGTGTGATCACCCTTTGGTAGAAGTTTACCTGCATTATACTGTGCTGATGGGATAAGGCAATGTGCTTTAAAAGGTTTAAATGCATTGCAGAGGACTCTGTTGCTGTTAAGAAATTTCCTTCCATACAACAGATGTTTGTTTTTCTCATGCTGATGTGCTGCTCAGCATGCTATGCAGAGAAGTGTATTGTCAGGGGAGGGGAGCATCTTACTGGCAGGGAAGGGCAGAACACTGTGCTTATCAGCACAATGGTGTTTTGAGTAGGTTATTGCTTTCCCTACGTTATTCTACAAGGATCTGTAGAAACAGTACTAGTGGTGCCATGATGAATGCTTCATGACTGGGCACAAGAACTTTAGCACAGGGAGCAGCTGGTTGCTACACAATGGAGTTAGATCTCACAAGGAGTCTTGCACAGTCTTGCTCCATTTCATTTGCATAGTAATGCATCTGAAAGGGTTTATACCATTCTGTGGTACACAAGTCTAAATTCAGACATGCCTAGTGCAATCTTGGTGTGCCTACCATGGTAAGGCTGAAGGCCTAATGTGACCTGAGGTTAATTAGAAATTAACTAGGTGGAAATTTGCAGCCCAGTCCACTGCTAATTAAAATCCCACCAATAAAAATCAGAGGACCTATGGTGAAAGAGGAATTACAAAAATTGTGGCTAGGAGTGAGATTGGGGAAAACAGATGAGCACTGAGAATGCATATGTGCTGCTTTACAACAATAAAGTCAAACAAGCAGTCACATTCAAGAACCTACTGAAATGCTTCAATCTGTTTTTTAACCATAAAATGGTGGTAGAAATGGCTGTATATGACAATAGGAAAAAGTCATCTAGCAGAGGAACATACAGATGGAAAATGGAGACAGTAAGAATACGAGTGGGAGAGGAAGTATATAAACTTTTTGGGACAAGTGCCCATTTCTGGAGAAAGGAAGCTGGGGATGGATGTAATGGTTGGAAAATGTATGGAAAAAGGGTGATGTTCACAAGCAGTGACAAACACAAAAACATGAAAACAAAGACAGACCTCTAACTGGGAATGTGCTGACACACTGAAGGGTGTGGTGACAGTGGAATTATAGACACAGAAAAAAGGAGGGCACTGATGATGGGTAGGACTGGTCTGCAAACAGGGAATGGCACAAACACGCAAGGATGGGGAATACCAGAGTTAGGGTTAGTGTTGAGGTGGGTTTAGCTTCCTGTTTTGCACTGCCTGCACAATACCCAAGGAAAGGTCAGACAGCACCCTGACCAGCCTCCCTACTGGGCCCTGCCTGAGGTGGTGATGGCAGGAGCAGGAAGTAATGTCACTCTGATAGTCACAAGAGGACCTTTTTCTAGCTGATATTTGCAGGCTTCCAGTCACTGGTGTGTAAGTTCATCTACAGTTCCATCAGTTCTCTACATGTAACCTACAGCTCACTCCTGGCAGTGCCACCAGAGGGAACGACACTCCTATTTGGTAAGGCACCACAAGAGGCAGTGGCGATGCCTCCTGCTAGTCTTCCTGCTCTACCCAGTGAGGAGTGGAGGCAGGATCTAGGCAGAGTAGAGATGGGAATGACTGGGACTGCTGGGAGAGCTGGAGACAAGGGCCACATCACTGGCACAGCCATGGCAGTTAATGGAGAAAATGCACGCATGAATGTAGAGAAACAAAGCAAAAGAAAAAAAGCATAGCAACTAAAAGGTGCGAGAGGAAGCTGCCAGCAGCTGCCTACATGTACTACCATATAAATGGTACTATAGTATAATGTGCTGGCAGAAGAGCAGTGAAACAAGTACAATTCCCTGATGTGTGCATGCACATGTGCTGTGGGACATGCAAGCATGAGTAACGCTGTGCCTACAAAGACCACTGTCACCAGCATGATGCTTTGTACCTCTGTCATAGTAAGGTGTTATAACTCTAGCATGTGTAACAACATACCACTGTGAAGGACACACATAATTATTGACCTGTAAAATTCTGTTTTACATCTTCATAACCCCAACAAATGTACAATAAATAATATGCACATCTTCATCTAGGCGATAACCATTACAGGGCCACAGACATGCACTGTGCAGACATATAACAGCAGCATATATTCTGAATGCATTTAGATTACTGAATTAAAAGAAACTGTATCCATCCTGAAAACCCTAAAGGCCTTCTCATTTAGCACTGCTATAGCAGGCTATTCTCCAAAATAGCCTCTTGAGTTAGTAATAAAAGAGCATTAAGCTACAAGCTCAAAATCTTCACATTCATTAAGTATGAAAACTAATGACTGTGCAGTGGAGACAGATAATACTTACAATACATATTGGGTTCCCTTTCTATGACCTCTTCTTCTCAATGGCTAAGAATGTCAGGATGTCACATCTTCAGGTCACTGCAGTGATGCTACACTGCTCAAGAGATTGAGGTATGCCAGTGACATCTGACTCCACCTTAGCAAGACTATGTCAAGCATAGGTTTATAGGTTTATAGGTTCATAGGTGTGTACGAGGCTAATGGCTTTGGAGTCTTTACAAGCCTAGACCATAGGATTACCCTGGCATCATGCCACCCAACTTTAGTTCCCAGTGCCTCTGTTGAGTAGAGCAACTGGAGTGATCCCCAGGGTGAATTTTCTATTTTCCATCCACTCATCAAGATTTCTTTTGAAGAAGGCCAGTGAGGTGCTCTGTTTGACAGGTATGGGAAGTCTATTCCATAGCATGGGCAGTCTCTGGGTTATGAACCTGTCCCTCCAGCATGTTCTGTTGATTGTGGTAATGAGGTAGAGGTCTCTGGAGCATGTGGTGCGGAGGGATTGGGATTTCTTTAGATGTAGCTTCTAACAGAGCTGGGTCAGACATAGCTTTGTAAGTCAAGCAGAGATCGCTTCTAAGTAGGCGATATGAGACAGAGAATAGTTGGAGTTTTTTGAGTCTGTCCATATAGGACAAGTGTTTAAGGCCTATGATCCTCTTTGTGAGGTACATTTCTGGCCTCTGCGGTTGTTGCAGGTGTCTAGTGAGGTACATGCCAAATCGGGCATTGTACTCGATGACTGGCCTAATAAGGGAAGAGTAGAGGGAGACAATGTTCTCTTTCTTCCTGGATGCAAAACCCTTAGTAATGAGATGTGCCACATAGAAGGAGTTTCTGACCACAGTGGCAATGTGGTGGTCAAAGGAGAGGTTGCTGTCAACCTGTGTTCCCAGATCTGTTATAACACCTTCTGAGTTCAGTGAACTAACATTGATGTGGTAATTCATAGGAACCAGGTTTTTCTCAAAGGGGATGACGACACATTTTTTGGCATTGAGCTTAAGGCCATAGTTCTGACACCAGTCGTTGATCTCAGTGAGGCCTTTCTATAGGATGCTCCCAGCTTGCAATCATCTGTGAACTTTGTCAGCCAGACTCCCTTCGTGTTGGCCTGGACTTCAGAGAAGTAGATACCAAACAGGAGAGGACCGAGGATCGAACCCTGTGGGACTCCACTCATGATTGGTCTGTAGTCTGACTTGGAGTCAGCTACTTTCACACTGTGGGTTCTATCTGTGAGCCAGTTTGCAACCCACCTAATGATATACGGGTTGATGCCTTCCACTTCATATTGTAGATCCTCATAAGATCCTCTACAGTCAGGTGCTTCTGGTGATTCCTGGGTAAAATACAAAATAATCCAGTTCATTGTTCTGCACCACCAGTGAGCCCTACCAGACTGAGTGCATTTGGAAGCCGTGGCCATTCATTATGGTCACATTGCAGTGAAGTTTGGCAGGCTTTACAAGGTCATGCTTACTCACTTTTCCAGCAAGTGATGTACATCATAGGACATCTTATTAGAGTGACCTGCCCTGGTGTGGCCATTAAGTAGCACATGAAATGTTGATGTGGCAGAGTGGTGTTAAGGTGCGAAAGCTGACATGCAGTATGTTTGTTGTAGGTTGCCTGTGATAACAGTTTTGCTCATTAGTGCCTCCATTGTATACTAAAGTAAACTACTTTTTCCTTAGTCCCCATAAGGATACCTGACCCACCCAGGTATGCTTAGTGCACCTTATAGATGCCCATGTTAGTGCATGAGAATAAAATAGCCTGTTAGCATGACTGGGTCCACAGGCAGAATGAATAAAAAATTCAATTCAGGAACATTCATTAGGTAGTGCCTGTTAGCATAACTGCCAAGCTAGAAATTTTGAATGTATCATAAACCTCCACAGCCACAATGGACCTCACTGAGCTACAGAAGATTGCAGACCAGCAACTTCAAAGACTTGTTTAAAGTGAATAAATTGTGACTTTACTTTAAACTACTTATTTGCAAGTAAATGTCCACCTCAAACTTACCTGCTGCCTTCAGAACAAAATATGTTTACTTATAACATGCAGTGCTATTATGGTAATTGAATTGCTGGTTGATGTTGTCCCTTATATTTTCAGTCATGCAGAGCAGTGTGAGGGGTAGGAATCATCAGAGGGCTACCTTGCCTTGGAAAAGTGCAATATCCATAACAGTAGTGTAATAAATTTCACAGCATGTGTTGTAATGACTTTTGTGTCCCTGTGAACTTTAGCCATTGTAATAATGCAATTAAAAAATCCTGAGTTGATTCTGTTGTGTGATACCATGTACAGGTCACCCCCACCCCCTTTGCAGGTATTCCATGAACACGCTACCACACCTCCAGCACTTATGCTGTAACAACCATCTATGTAGCATTTTGTGTGGAGATGGGGAAACTTTTTATGCACATATTATTCTGGATACACCTACAAGTTCTAAGCATGTGGGTATAGATTTCTATTTGGCATGAGAAAGCACATAACTGAACCCCTTCCAGGTAAATCAATCCAACACATTAAACCCTTATAAACTGTGATTTAGGAAGAACCGAAGCTGCTCAGAGTTTGATGACTTTAGCCAGAGATCTGGAGTGCATCTGAACTGAAATCCAAGGCATCTACTGCAAACAACTGAAAAATAAGTATATTTAAAGCCTGCATTGAACATTGTTAACTATATTTATTTGAATGGGTTCCTATCAGTTTGTTGAAACTTCAACAGTTCAAACACCATATGTTCGAACTGTGAAGTTCAAAAACTGATTATCACGAAGCCATGGAACACCAAATTCTTTCCCAGGGAAAGAATTTGGTGGGCTGTTTCTGTGGCTTCGTGATTTTCAGCACTGTGGTGGAAAGTTACGGGTCGAGTTCAGGTAAGTGTGCGATTGTGGGGACATTAGGGTTAGGGCACGGGTCAGGTGAGTTAGGGTTAGGGCGCGGGTGAGGTGGGTGTGCGATAGTGACAGACTTTAGGGTTAGGGCAGGATAGATGACTTAGGATTAGGACGCGAGTCAGGTGAGTGTGTGATTATAACGGACCTTAGGGTTAGGGTTAAGGTAAGTGGATAGATAGTAGTGTATGTACAGTTTAGTGTAGGGTTAGATGTATGATTTTAAGTGTATGTGTGTGGATTGCTGTTTTTTTGGTGTGCTTGTGTTGTGTGTGTGTTTCTTGGAACAGCAATTTTTTTTTCCTGGGAAAAAAAATCTCTGTTCTAAGCCTTCGATGGTTTTGCACTTTGAGGTTAGAAGTTCGAACATATGGTGTTCGAACTTCTGCCGTTTCGACGAAGTGATATAGACCCTATTGGAATTGCTGCTTCATTTTTGCTGATTGGGTCTGAATTTTTTTTCTGTACTTTGAAATTCTGTACTGCTGCCTTATATAGCATAAGGTAGATTCAGACATGCTAAATCTAGGCTGTTTGGTATTACTGTGCTCTAAACCAGCCATCTTACATTAAGAGGGCCTCCCTGCACCCTTGTGGCAGAAGTGTGTAGCTCAGGTTCCATCTGTGTTGGGGATTACTGGAGAAAGGCTCAGTTTGGGGCTTTCCCATTGGTAATTTGTGTTAAAACTGTTGAATTTCACCTGTTTTTATCCCTGACATTTGCCATGGGTTTGCTCTCAGTTAACCAGAGCTGCTTTAGCCAAAGAGCTTGAATGCATCTGAACTGAAATCCAAGGCATCCACTGCAAACAACTGAAAAATAAATATATTTAAAGCCTGTATTGCACTGGTGCTGCGGTAGCGTTGTCACCTCACAGTAAGACGTTGTCCTGTTCGATTCTCAGCTAGAGCGTCTTCTGTGTGGAGACATACATGAATGGGCGTACCTTCGTTGAAGGTTGTGTGTCAGGGCCGGAAACTCGGCAAGTAAAAACATCTACTGCCAATCATTAGCAGACCGGAGTTCCGCTGTGGCGATCCCTAACCGGGAAAAGCCGAAAGACACAACAGCATTGCACTTTGTTAACTGTACTTATTTTAATTGCTGCTCCCTTTTTGCTGATTGTGTCTGCATTTTTTTCTGCACTTTAAAATTCTGTACTTCTGCCTTATATAGCATAGGCTAGATTCAGACTGGCTGAATCTAGACTGTTTGGTATCACTGTGCTCTAAACCAGCCATCTTACATTAAGAGGGCCTTCCTGCACACTTGTGATAGATGTGTGTAGCGCAGGTTCCATCTGATTTGGGGATTGCTGGAGAAATGTTTAGTTTGGGGTTTTCCCACTAGTAGATTGTCTTAAAACTGTTCAGTTTTGCCGGGATTTAAGACTCACATTTGTCCGTAGCTGAGCATCACACAATGGGGATTAGCACTGCCCTGTATAGATGCAAACACCTAGAAACTTAAATGTTCTGTAGACATCGATCAGTAGAACCCTCCCAAGTCCCTTGTTGCACTGCAGGCAACTCAATTGCACACTGAGCAGCATTGCCACAGCTTTTGACCCTAAACCGTCAACAGAGTATGCCCCTCTATTATTCCTGCATCAGAAACCGATGTAACTTACCCATTTCCTAACAGTACTACTGTATAAAACTGCTATTATGGATGGCCACTTTCCCACCATTTCTCTGGCCAACCTGATTGACTTGGACATCTTGCGACAATGTAGTAATTGCCTCATGTATACTGGCAACAACTCAGTCCTGAAAAAAACAAATACAATATGTGAGGGATGTAATTACACTATTAATCTGGAAACAATCCTCTCAAGTAACAAAAAACAAGACATCAGTTTGTCAGCTCATGTACTTCACTCTCACACAAGTTCAGGACACAACACATAAACCCACATACATAGAGGTACTCACTAGAAGCTGACCAAAAGATCAGAGACCTCGCAAGTGCAAATTATTTGCACACCCCTCAACACGTATAGATACCACTGCACATAACACCACACATATCAGTGTCTCAACAAATAAGCCCCCAAGGTAAACCACCTCAAAACCTAATGTCTTGATCACAGGAGACTCCATAGTGAGACACACAGATGTTCCCCACACCAGCCTGACAAGGAGAAGGTCAAAGTCACCTGCCTGTCAGGTGCCAAGATCCATCAGATCATGCATGAACTCAGGTCACTTAACAATAAGTACTCTTATGACTCTGTCATAGTCCATGTTGGCGTGATTGACTTTTGACATACCTCCCTGGACTATATGAAGAGACATGACTGAACTCTCCAATAATGTGTCCCAGGCAGGTATGACTCTAGCCCTAAGCAGCATTCTACCTTCACCTAGGATGATGCCACAGTATAAACAAAAAATGACTGACTTCAACAAATTGGCTTAGCGTCTGGTGTCAGTCCAAGGGGAACCAGTATTTGTCACCCTGGGAAGACATGGTGAATAGGCCATGCTGCTTTGCCAGAGATGTTCTGTGAGCTTTTGGATACTGGCTAAGATGCTTGCCTCTGCCATAGTGTCTTTTTTAGGCAGAGTCAAAACAACAAAATTTCTGACATAGCAAAATCCACTCGAGATGAACTCAAGGTTCTGTTGCTTAATGCTAGGAGTCTAAACATGAAACTGCACTCCCTGGAAGCACTCTTCACCTTGGTAGATGCTGATGTCTGTGCAGTCACTGAAATATGTTTCAAGACCATGGAGAGCACCCAGCTGTGCAAGGCTACAATGCCTTCCACATGTTCAGGCCTCAGAATGAGCATGAAAGAACCAAAGGTGGATTTGTACCCATCTTCATTAAAGCCAAGTACACCTTGAGTTCGGTCAGACAGTACTACTCTCTCAAACAACTCCATGCCCAATTAACTACAGAGAAAACACCCTACCACATCATTGTTAGCTATAGGTCTTCTGCCATGAACCAAGAAAAGCACAATGCCTAACTGGACTTGCTGGAGTCACTTGCCATACAGCCCAACACTTTAGTCATCGGAGTTTTCAATTATCCCTCCATCAAATGGGTAACATACACAAGCTCAAACATGCTTGCCCAAAGGTTCCTGGACTTTGCCAGTGCAAATGCTCTGGAACAGACAGTCTGCTCCCCCACAAGGTGCTCTGACGTCCTTGACATAGTACTCACCAACATGGGGTGGTCACTGCACTGCCCCCTGTATGATGCCCTTTCTGGTAAGGTCAGACCATAAATCAGTCTTGTTCAAAGTAACTACTGGACCCCACAACCTCAAAGGAGCAAAACATCTAAGGAACTTCTCTAAAGCAAATTACAGCCTACTAAGTGATGGTATAAAAAGCTTTATACCCCCTGCAATCAACTTCTATGCAGATAAGTACACAAATATCCTGTATAATCATCTTAGCAACTGTATACACTCAGCTGTACCTGACTGGATTAAAACCAGGTCTTCCCAAAAAAAAAAAAATAAATAAATAAATAAATAAGCCACCTTGGTAGACATCTAATAAAAACAGATTGTATAACAAAGGGAAGAAACTGATGTCCAAGAACAAGAGGCAACTGTCTCTGCAGAGGAAGAATTCCCTCTGCAGATTGAATAAGTAAATCAGGAGTCTTGTAAAGTCCTCTGAAGCCAATTATGTTGCTAAAATAGCATCCTTAGCCAAGGACAATCATAGGGCATTCTTTAATTACATCTGAAATCTAAAAAGGAGTGGCCAGCTATGTGCTGAATTGGTAGTAGATGGTACCACTCACACTACACCGGTGGAAACTGACAACCTGCTAGTTGACAGATTTTGTGCAAACTTCACCACCCTATCCTCACCAGCCATACCCCAAAGCATACCTGACACCAGTTCTTGACCTAGTATCTCTAGAGATCAAGTCATATCTGTGCTCTCCAAGGCCAAACACACAGTCTCATTGGGACAAAATAACATTTCAGGTTGCTTACTATGCAATCTAAAACAGGATCTAGCTGACCCACTTGCCATTCTCTTTAACCATATCCTGAGAACTGGCTTTGTACCGTCAGAAGGGAGAGCAGCAACAGTAATCCCCTTGCATAAGGGGGGGCATCAACCAGCTCTAGGAACTATAGACCCATAAGTCTATCTAGTCTCATCTGCAAGGCCATGGAAAGGATCATCATGAACCTTATCAACAAGGACAAAGGTGACCATCAGACTCTAGACCTAACCAATTTTGGCATTGTTAAGGGTAGATCATGCTTATTGAACCTGATAGACTTCTTCAAGAAAGTCATCAAAGCCCTGGATGAAGGTAAGACAGTGCATAACACCTATATGGACCTAGCCAAAGCCACTGACACAGTCCCCCACTCAGATATTACTGAAAAACTCTCCCAGTTAGGTGTTAACACTTACATCACTAGATGGGTAGCTAATTGACTCACCAACAGAACACATACTGTCAAAGTTGGTGACTCTACCTCCACCAGTAGACCTGTCACCAGTGAAGTTTCTCAAGGATCTGTACTGGGCCCTTTACTATTTGGAATCTATTTCTCAGATGTCCACACTAAAGTAGACGGCCTTTGACTTACTAAGTTCACTGATGATTCTAAACTAGGCACAGTCATTGAGGCCCTCAGAGATGTTAACATATTACAGGAGGGGCTAGCACAAACAAATGACTGGTGTCAAAGTCATGGTCTAAAACTAAAAGATAAAAAGTGCACTATTATCCCATTTAGCAAAGTGGAATTTCCCACTAATTACAATATTGACAGCATCCATCTAAGTTCAAACTCAGTGGTGTGAGATCTGGGAACACAGGTCAACAGCAATCTGAAGTTTGACCACCAGGTTTCCACAGTGGTAAGGAAGCCTTCTACATTGTGCATCTCATAAATAAAGGCATCAAATCCAGATCTAAGGATGTTATAATCTCACTTTACTTGACCCTAATCAGATCATTAATAGAGTACAATGGTCTCTTCTGCATGTATCTCAGCAGACGCCTGCAGCAACTGGAGAGACCACAGAGGTGTCTCACTAAGAAGATGCAGGGCCACCAAACCAATCCCTACATGGATAGACTGAAAGTCCTGTCACTGTACTCTGTATCATATAGGCTGCTGAGAGGGAACTTGTGCCTGGCCTACAGGGCAGTCTCTGTCCCCAATCTGATGGAAAAGCTGCACATCCATAAATCAAATGGCACTAGAGCCACTTATTCTATGGATCTTAACATTGCCTGTGACATTAACAGAACATGTTGGAAAGACAGGTATGTCTCCCAGAGGTTGCCTCTGTTCTTGAATAAACTTCCAATTCTTGTGAAGCAGAGCTCCTAAATGACCCTAGTCAAGCACAACCTGAACAAATGGATGGATGACTGCAAATTCACCCTGGGGGTAGCACCCATGTCCCTTATGGACAGGGGTAGTCAGTGCTGATCTGTAAAGTGCATCCATCTAACCAAAGACAATAGAGGCAATCAGGGATTAACATGGCTAAGCTTATAAAGGCTCTAGGGCTGCTAGCCTAGTAACCTCCTATGAAACTATATGTTGACACCTGCTCTGTAATAAAAGACAGTTGTTGAGACTGGTTTTTGATATAGAATAGTTCAAATAGATCTATCCAAAGGTTAACTAATGTTATGCATTTTTCTGAATAGTACAGAACGTGGACTAATGTATGTGGCCCGATGTTTCTAGAAGCGTATTATGAGGAAGGAATTTAAAGACCAGTGAAGCACAACATCAATATGACACCTACAGCTAGTAGTGCTTCAGTGGTCTGCTGGATACCAGTATAAACAATTATGGCTATCCCGGGGCATGACTAATATTGCCACAAAGACATCCACCAGGATCAAAATAGCTTAATAGAGCAATTCAAACACAAGCTCTACCATCAGTGAGCACTAAATTCAGTATCTTACTGTGTGCACCCACTGTCTATGACAACAGTGGATCTGTTAGTGACACAGCAGGTAAGTATAGTGAGGCTGTGTGTGTGTTTAAGGACATTATTGAAACTGAGTCAGTGTATGTGTACAGCGGCTATAAAAAGTGTACACACCCCTGCTAAAATGCCAGGTTTTGTGATTTAAAATAAATGAGACCACAATAAATAATTTCAAAGCTTTTCCCACCTTTAATGTGATCTATAACCTGTACAATTCAATTGAAAAAGAAGCAAATCTGTTAGGGGAAATATATAAAAAATAAAAAATGTACAATATGCTGGTTGCATAAATATGCACAGCCTTTAATTAATACTTGTATATGACTAGGACTTTGTGTGAGTGTAAATGTATGTCAGAATATCTATGTGCATTTACTTGTTCAGCAGCACTGTGTAGGTTCATAGGAGGAGAGCTTAGCATAGTTGTGAATTCATAGCTGAGTAAATATTGTATTGAAAAATATTATGTAAAACTTATCGCATTTTGTTACTTCAAATTTTCAGAGAATTGTAAGAAATTTTCATTTTGTTGGAACCATATGTAACTCTTTACAATTAGAATAATAACATTTATCTTAACCAGTGTGTAATTAATTTAAATAAAGGAGCTTATGAGTAAGTTTGTATATCTGGCATTTTCCTACCTTTTCTGTCCCAGAAAGTGAATATGATGATTATAAGTTAGTCTGGGCTTTATGGAATGCCATAGGAATTGTTTTTATAGTTTTGTTTTGATCTTTAAGTGTAACTTGGTGGAAATTAATGTAATTGCATGTGCTATGTAAATACATTTATTAAGTATTACTATTTTCATAAGCTGCAATCTCCATTTTCAAAATTTAAAAAATACAGTTTGATTATTGATAAAGGATTAACATTTTGAATGACTCTCTCAAAGTGTCTGGATCTAGTGATTTTTTTTCATCAAAACCTTTCCCAAGTGTTATAATTTATATGAATCCCACTTGGTATTAAATTCATTAAACAATGAAATACACTGGCACTTACTTAACATGAACACTTTAGATTTTCCATCATTGAAAGTCATGCCTGATATTTTTTCAAAACTTTTTATTAGTAAGTCCACATCTTTCACTGAGGACCTAATATCCATGATATTCAACATGATATCATATATGATATGCAAATAACACAATTTGTAGACCTTTATTTCCCCCTATTTTTACTTCATAATATCATTATTATATTATTATTATTATTATTATTATTATTATTATTATTATTATTATTATTATTATTTTGTTGTACTGACTCTGCCAAAGGTTCTATTTGTAAAACAAATAACAGGGACGTTAAAGAACATCCTTGTTGGAAACCTCTTTTCACCTCAGCTAAATTGGATAACTATAGTCTTAGCTTGGCAAATTTTTTTCTACATCTAATTTCTTTATTAGTAAAATAAAATCATTAGGTAGATGGTATAGATCTAATACTCTAAATAATTAGTAAGGCCAAAGGGATCTAATACTTCAAATAAATTATTCTACTTAAATACATCAACTGCTCTCTTTAGAGGCAGGCTGATGAAAGCTGTTTCAGTTTTGTCATAATAGTGTCTAAAAGAGTTAATATTCTTTTAATATTATTCTTGGGTTGTTTCCACAAAATAAAGTCTGACTGGTCTTCATTTATTATATCTGAAATAAAACTTAACACATCTTGGAAAATGGAAATTAAGATTTTGCCATCTCTATTTAATGATAACATTGGTCTGTAAAATATAAACAGAATAGGATATGTATTCTACTTCAATATTGGCATCACAAGAGAATATTTAAATCAAGGGGCAATAATTAATTTTTTGTACTACTAGTAATGTTTCATCAAAAAGTTATTTTTCTAAATAAATAAATCTATAAATCTTTGGTATAATTCCATCTATATTTTTGAAACATTTTATCTTATCAAATACTTCTTTGGGGATATATTTTTATTAAGACTGTTAAAAGTTTCTTGTTAAAATTTCTGATATATACTTGACTTGGTAAAATTATTTAATTCTGATTTATTAAAGCTAAAATTAAATACTTGCTTGACTTAAATTATAATAATACCTCCTAAATTGAATAAGTATTCAGTTTCTGTTTCAACATTGTTGTCTCTTGATTTCTAATATCTTGTATGTTTCTGCTCTAGATGTAATTTTCATTTTCTTAAGTTATGCATTCCTTTAGGTATAATTAAATATAAAGCAAACTTTAACATTTCTATAGTTATTAATATTTCATGAGATGAAATCTTTTTGCATTTAAGGTTATTAACAAGATCCATATGTTACTCTTCACCTTTCTGACTTTAGATTTTGCATATCATAGTTTTCCTTCATTGTCAAGTAACTCATTAACTCATTATTTAATTATGTTTCTAGACCAAGTCAATATTTTCCCTATAAGTAAGCTTTTAATGAATACTTTATCTTGGTTTCACTAATATTTTCTTTGTTATTTTAAAAGGTATCTATTTATGTACTAAGCTATTTCTGACATGTTTCTAACTTTGTAATGTGTGATGGGGTCCTGTTGATCATAGCTAATTTGTTAAAACTAACACTTGAAGTTAGAGTTAAAGCATTATGGTCAGAAAGGGAATAAGGAAAGGTTTTAAAACAATCCACTTTATGTGTTAAGACTTGTGAGACAATTATTTTAATTGTCCTAGGTATTAAGATTGGTGAGATAACTTATTTTTTTATCCTAGATTGTTTGCCAAAAATATATGTGTAGTGAATTTAAAATGCTGAATTCTTATATTTTAAATGGTATGTATCTTTCAGTTTTAAAAAGCTGATCCAATGTTTGTGCACACTGGCTGCTTCTAAAATTCAGGGATCCTGAATGCACTAATTTCTTTTCTGACAAATGCATAGTCGAAGTCACCATCTGCTGTTAAAGTACCTTTCATATTGTAAATAAATTCTCTTTTTTCCTCTTATAGCTCCCCCACCCTGCCGTTCCTGGAATTTGGTATATAATTATTAGTAATATAATTCTATTATAACATTCACTTAATTAAAAACATATCATCTTTGCCATTATACTTAAATCTTAGGCATTATACTTTTTTCAAAGAGCTCCACCTTTTACTCTTAAATGAAGACTGAACTAGAACTTCATATTAACCAATTTTCATATTTTCCTGTTCTGTCTGAAAATGTATGTATATCGTAGAATTGTAATTTGTTTACATTTAAATATCTTAGGAGACCACCTATTTTCTGACCTCAGTTTAGCCCTTTATTACTCAAAGAAATTACCCAAGTCCACAATCTAATATATATTTTACTGCATCAGTATGTCTGCTTTTATACAATATACCAACAAACCTGACATATCTTATATCACCAATATTTGATTTATACTTAATGCCCTGTCAACTGAAATATGCACTTCTTCTAATAAACATATTACAAGCACAAAATTTAACCCAAAATCTTTAAATTCACTAATATAAACTAAACTTGAAATACAATGCTTATTGGAATAAAAAATATAGCTCAGTTAGTAAAAAAGCTAACTAAACTACCCTTTTACATCCTTGTCAAGTTAAGAAAAATAAAATTTTTCCTCAAATGTCCTTCAAGTGCCCATATCGCAAACATTAATATTATTTACTTTGAGCAAATATTTATTTCCCCCACAAACCAATTTACACTCAAAATATGATTGTACAATATAATTATAAGAATAATCACAAGTAATAATATTGAGTAGTAATTCTTGAACATATACTAAATTTGTAAAAATAATCATATAATTTTATTGTAATATATTTGAAGCAGCAAGTGGAACAATAAGCATACTTTTATATCATGTCTGTAATCTACTTTAATATATGTTATTACATTTCAGAATTTCATCTATTAACTGGAACACTTCCTGTAATACTAAACTTCTGTATAATATCAACAAGGAAAGCAAATATTTTTGGTGTAATGATTGCATATATATATATATATATATATATATATATATATATATATATATACACACATATATAGGGTCTATATCACTTTGTCCAGTTCTACATTAGTGAATACCTCTTTGTCGAACATCTATTAATCTAAGAACCTAATCAGCAAATGGACTTTTCAGCAAAACTTTTCCTAGGGCAAACCAACAGTAGGCCACCCTAGCAACCGAGAACAAAATCATAAAACTTATCATCTACCCAGGTGGGAGTCTATGACCACCCTCACTCTCTGACATCCCCCATCTAAATATACCATCTCTGAGATCACACTACAGTGGGGAAAAGGGCAAATTCCAGATGGTGGCCAATCATTGTTTTGCCCTAGTAAAAATTTCACTGAAAAGTCCATTAGCAGATTAAGAGCGTCATTAAATAGGTATTCAATGAAGATGTATTTGCTGATGTGGGAATCGACAAAGTGATATATACCCATATATATATATGTGTGTGTGTGTATATATACATATATATATATATATATATATATATATATATATATATATATATATATATATATGTGTGTGTGTGTGTGTGTGCGTGTGTGTGTATATATATATATATATATATATATATATATATATATATATATATATATATACACACACACACACACACACACACACACACACACACACACACACACACACACACACACACACACATATATATATATATATATATATGTATAGACACATATACACATTGTGATTTTTCTGGACTACTACTTCCTTCTGCAATGGAGGGGGGGGGTGAGCCTGGCCAAGCCACATTGTAAGAATGTTTCTGTGTCTTGAGGAATCTACACTGTCATTTCTTCCCATCATGGCACCAGTGCACCTATCAGGATTGGGCACTTTTTTATCCTGGGTCTTCTGCACCCAGCTATCTTTTCTTATTTTTTAACCTAATTCTGTCCATGTTACATGCTATCTAAAATACAATCTATATATCAGTGTCATCTTGGTGAAATTTTGTGAAAAACAAGGACGACTTCATGAAGGTACCCACCTAGACTTAAGGATAAATGTAATTCCAGCAATCCTACTCTCCTTTGCTTGCTGGTTTATCATTTCTCCATTTGGACACATATTGCAGTGTAAAGAGCTTACTGTCACTTAAAATCTTTTGTGAAGGCCAAAACTACTGTACCTCATGTATAAGTCAAAGTTTTTATCAGTTAAGTTATATCTCTATTAAATTAGATCTCCTTCCAATATGAATTAATAACACTTAACTTCAACATCAGTGTACCATTCCAATATCCATTCTTTTGTCATCAAACTCACAGATACATTTGCTCACAAATGATAATTCAAACTGTGCTAAAACATTTCTTTTTTTTTTGAGTTTCCTAAGTTTTGTTCTTTCCCATTTCTATAATATACAATAGCAAAAGCTTCAAAGGTTAGTGTATGCTTATGCTGTGTATGCATCAATGCAAGAAGGCATTAATTAATTAATTACACAATATATATTCAAAAATAACTTTGGCAACTTTTTTCTTCCCTTCCTATTGTTTCAAATCAAAATAATGTTAAACGGCTTCATTTACCAGACACTTCAGCTTAAGAATATTGTCCACAACTGATTATTTTTGAGTAGATGCTTTTAATCATAAAAAATCTATAAACATGAAATGTTGTACATGGCATTCATATGCTATCTAGCCTTCCCTTACAAAAATTGTGACTGCTCACAATGATCTACAGATGTTAAATCAGGAAGTGAATCTTTCCTGAAGTAGCTACTTCTAGCATCCCTATCAACTCAATCTTTTCTATTATTTTGTGAGTCAGTAAACTTTCCTCTATATAATACAGGACATGTGTATTATGTTGGCATTAAAGAAGTTTACCGGTAACATTTGCTGTTTCTCCATACAATCTGCATGGAGCAGTATGATCTTGTCTGAATGTTAAAAAAGTCCATGTCTTCTGAAAAAAAAAACATGTATAAGGTTGTTGTTCTTTGTGAAAGTTATTTTATTTAAGTCTGACTAGGATAAAACCCTTTTTCTGCAGATAACCAGGGAGAAAAGCTCCACATTTAACATCAGTCTTGACATATACATAAAATACAGTTACATGATATCAGAAGGAATACAAAATATAGTTAAGTGTACATACATGAGAGAAAAAGCTTTACAATTAGCTTACAAAAAACATAATTTAGAAACCAAGCATAAGCATAGCTTGCACAGGTGTATACACAGTTGAACATTCATTAGACATAGACACAGGCTTGTATATAGCAGATATATAAAAATGCACAAGAGCCTGTAGTATTATCTGTGATTTCTAGCAATTAAAATAATGAAAAGAAAAGACAGATTAACTGTGGAAATATTAAAAAGGGGAAAGGTGGTTGATAATCTAATACTGTATGATATGTTACTAGTATAGCAACGGTGAAAGTATCATCACATTTAAGACTGAGAAGTAAAGTAGTTAGGAAAATGAGAATGGTTGGGGCTACATCCACCACAATAATATACTCATGGTTGATTTTAAATACTCATCTATTAGATGGAAGGGATACATGACCACTAACATGCAGGCCCAAATATTTCTTGACTTTGTAAATTCAAATGCCCTGGAGCAGCCTAGTCTGCACTCCCAGTAGGGGAGGGTACTCTCCCATATTTGTGGTATTCACAAATATGAGAGGACTGTACCTCCTAGTGTGATATCGTCACTGGTAAGATCATATCCTAAAGTGGTCTCCTTTGAAATAAAGGTAAAACTAGTCCCCCACCTAACCCCAAAAACTTTCATAAGTTCTCTAATGTAAATTACCCCTATTAAGGGAAGGCATAGCTAGATTCCGAGCTCCCCCAAATCCTGAAAACACAGAAAACTAGGTAGAGGTATACACAAAAGCCCTGTATGACCTTATAAACAACTTCATAGAAACAGCAGTACCAGACCAAGATAAATCCACGTCAAGCCACAAAAACAAGCAACCCTTGTAGACCACTGGTATTAATAGCTTGTACAACAAAAGAAAGAAAATCCTTTTGAGAAGTAAGAGGGAAGGTGCACAACAGAGGAAAAAGTCCCTCATTAGTTTAAACAAGCAATTCAGGGAAGTAGTCAAGTCTCTAAAAGCAGACTTTGAGGTAAAATAGTTTGTAAAGCTAAGGATAATCACAAGGCATTTTTCCATTTATGTCTGCAATCTTAAGGGCAACACCCAACAATGTGCGGAATTAGTTGTAGATGGCATCACCTATACTTAGGCAGAAGATATAGTAAATCTGCTGGATGACAAATTCATCTCTAATTCCACCTCCCCATAACCCCCAGTTGTCTCCCAAGAAATACCCTCTACCACTCCAACACCAATTATTACCAAAAGACAGGTTGCTACTGTGCTCTCTAAAGCTAAAAACATGGCTTCAGTGGGGCCTGGCAATATACCAGTTTGCCTCTTAACCAGCTTAAATCAGGACTTATCAGGCCCATTAGAACCTCTATTTAACCACATCCTCTCGACTGTCTTTGTCCCGATAGACTGGAAGAAAGCAACAGTCATCTCTCTGCATTAAGGGGGAACCACAGAACTTGCTGCTGAGGAAGGCCTCTGGATGACAAAGTTTGCTGATGACTGCAAGTTGGTGGAAATCATTGACTCCCCCAGTGATGTAGATTTCTTTCAGGAGGATCTAGATCAGACAAATGATTGGCGCCATAAATATGGCCTAAAACTAAATGTGAAAAAATCCATTATCATACCGTTTGAGAAGTCAGATACCCCTCAAATCATAACATCAATATCACACCCCTAAGATTAGACTCAGAGGTGAGAGATCTAGCTGCGCAGACAGATAGATACTAGCCTGAACTTTGACTGTCATGTGTCCACAATGGTGAGGAAGTTCTTCTATGTGGTACTACTTATAAGTAAAGGTATGGCATCCAGATCCAAGGAAACTATAGTCTCGCTGTACTCAGCCCTCATTAGACCAATAATTGAGTACAATGTGCTATTTGACATGTACTTGATTAGGTACTTACAGCAACTGGAGCAATCTCAGAGGTTCCACACAGAGAAAATACTTGGTGTAAATAACATGTCCTATGCCGACAGACTAAAAACCCCACCCCTTTACTCTGTCTCCTACTGACTATTAAGTGGTGACCTATGCCTGACCTACAAGGCACTCACAAATCCAGCCCTGATGGAGCAGATACACATCAGTAAGGAAAACAGCGTGAGGGTCACCTGATCTAGGGATCTAAACTTATTCAGCATCTCAAACAAAACATGCTGGAGAGACAGATATGTGCCTCAGAGATTGTCCCTTCTTTGGAATAGGCTTCCTATACACATTAAGCAGAACCCTTACCTGGCCTTCTTCAAATGCAGTTTGGATCAATGGATGGGGAATCGCAAATTCACACCTGGGGTAGTGCCTATATCCCTTATGGACAGGGGCAATCTGTAAGATACTCAAGGTATAGACACAAATCCATGCCATCCTCTTGCCCCTAGGGGACATATATTGGGTAAGATCAGGTTATATTGGCTAGGTTTGCAATGGCTCTTAAGCAGTTAGCCTAGTAATCTCCTATGAACTATAACTGTTATAATGAGTATTATTACTGGATACATGAAAAATGAGAGGGATGAAACTGTGACAAAGGGAGAACAGTGAGATAGTGGTTGAGCTAATTAGAGAGAAGAAATGTGAGTACTGCCATTTAAAGTCTGTAATTAATATTATTTATGCAAACAAGGTTACGCCGTGTAGCTTAATGAGAATCTTTCTCACCCATTGGAGAAAAAAGATTATTTGGAGAAAAGGTAGCAGATGTGGCCAACAAATTTATTCTAGCTGGGAGATAAACAGTGGCAAAGCCAGTTTTTGCTTAGATGTTGTTTTAGTAGTAATTTGAGCACATGTATTGAAGATCCTAGGTCCAGATAGCAGAAACATTTTATGTCTTGTCAAATGTGAAAGATTAACTTTCATGCTATTTTTTTACAGATGTTTAATCATGGATCAGAATTTTTTTCTCTAGACTCTTTGTTGCATAGTCATTGTCAGATTTTATGACAAGTTTCCCAACTATTTGGTTAGAGCTTGAATAAGCCATTTTAGTACTAGGTATTAATTTAAAATGTTATACATTTTACCAGCGTAGATACTGGAGAATTTGATGAGCTTGCTGAGAATGGGTTTCCAGGAGCTCGATGAGCTCTCACTATACCATACGGGAGTTCTTCCTGTAAGTTTAAGAAATGTGGAACCAAGTAATTGAGAAGGAAATTATATCATCACCTGTTTTTTTTTTTGTTTTGTTTTCTGGCAGTCCAGCTAGTCTTATATTGGACCCCTGCCTGTTTTCTGGGTATTCTAATTCATTTACTAGCCAATTAATTTGCTGTAGTAGAAATTCAGTTCAGTTTGTTTTTTTATCTAGCCTCAGTCTTTAATCTGTATCATTTAAATAATTTCCAGTGTCTTAACATTGAGAATTTAGCTTTTACGTTATAGATTCCAACATTTCAATATTTTTGTGGCTACTATTTTCTAAATTATCTGAGTTATTCTGAAAAAAATCTCAATTTTAATTTTAAGTTCTAAATTTTCATTTTAAGTTCTTAGATAGTAGCCAAAAGTTATTGAAATTCATTTCCTCAGTAACATTTCACTATGTAAAGTTTTTGAAGTACTCATTTTCACTGTTGTCCCAGTCAATGAACAACATAAAAGAGTTTCTAACTGCAAAGTTCTTTTCTTTTCACCAACTTCCACTATAAATCATCAGAATTAGATGTTATTTGCAGTATAACTATGTCCTTTTTTTGCCTCTTGCCTATATACAGTGCTCTTTAAGAGGTCTTTACTGCTGCTACACATTGGATATCTTGTTTACCTCCTCAAACAAGTATAATTTGTTTTCTTGCTGTGTACAGTATTTACTTTCCTATTATGAACAAATCCAGTCTTATCTCAGTTTTCCTAAGATAAATAATTTTCCTCACGAACGCTGATGGATATATTTTTTCTTTATTAATTTATATTTGTTTACTGTGCTAGTGCACTGATCTCAGTGGTCCATTTTCAGGCACAGCCCGACATTGCCTGAATATAACTCATTCAGAAGACATTTTCCATACAGTCTATCAGCAAAGACTGAAATATGCATTTTCATTGAGGCATTTCACCACCATGTATGGCATATACCCTTGAACCTTATATATATGCTAATTCCACAGTCCCATGACTGCTGGAAAAGGAAAAATTCCCAATATAAAGTACAAATATTTCTAAAACAATGAGCAGCGCTCCCCACTGTGCTTAAGATGCTAGGCATCTATGTACAATAAAGGTGATTTTGTCAATTTGTGTTTGGCCAGCTGCAACTCAAAGTACCTGCTCTGCAAAAAACTGTAAGTTATTCAATATATCTGCCCACTAATGTCATCAAGACAGCCAGCACTACCACTTCATCACAGAAATAGATCTACTCAAATGTAAGTCTTGCCAGAAGTATAGTTATACTAAAGATTACTCAACAGAATCTTAATAATGAACTAAGGCAGGCACACGTAGTTATATAGTCACCATACAGTCAGCTCCATGTGGTGTGGGGTAGAGGGTAAGATGTGCCTAATGCTCTCTGTGGTATAGAGCGGTGGATCATTGACTCCATATAAGTGACCCATGTTTGACAACTTGGGAATTGGTGCAGTTAGCAGGTGAGGATGGGTAATGGTGACACTCAGCTTTCTCATTTTTTCTAGGGGGGCAGGAGTTGGGGGTGTCCCTAGACATATGCACCATCTGTAAATCTCCAGTGGACACTCTAGCCAATATAGAGGCATCTGGCTTAAAGGGAGGACAGATGCCTTGGGAAATAATTCTACTTGAGAAAGATGGTTAGAAAGCTTTCACCTACCCCCAGTGTATTTTTACATCTTTGGGCTATTTCAAGCATGTATAAGGTACACAAGAGTGAAAGAAAAAAACTTTAAAGTCTTGCATATCTACAAGCAGAGGGGAAAACTATTTTGTGCATTGAATATAAAACAGTCTGTTCATCAGTTATTAGTTAGGAAAACCACTATACGTTTGCAAATTCAGTATGAGTAACTGTTGCTGTGGTGCCTGACAGTGTAAGAAATACATTATAGACACTTTGTCTTTTGAAGTCCATGCAAAAAGGGTATATATAACTTATGTCTGTTGGTGTTACAGATTAAAGAATAGATGGACGTCATCTTGGTCAGAAAGAATCAAGCATCTGTCTCAAAGTATTTTATTCCCAACCCATGATATCAGTGTTATTGTGTATTGCTAATTATAACTGAATGGCCTATCCAAAACACCCCTTCAGTAACCATTGTTTCAAAAGATTTCATAGTTGCCTGGATATTCCCTCTTTGAATCATCAGTGACTTGAACTCTATCTAGCTGCCAGCTTTTTTAACAGGAATGTTAAGTCGCCATTAAATGTGTGATTGTGCAATGCATCACAACAAATAGTTGTATTGTTTGCTATGCAAACTTGTGAGTTCATTATGCAGACACTTGATGTCTCACAAAAGTGCATTAAAGAAGAAATGAATAGAAAGTATAGTTTCGGAATATTTTCTGCAGTCCCTTTTTCGTTCATTCTTGTTACACATGAAAATGACATTAACCTTTGATAGGAAATGTGAATGAGATATAGTCCTAAAGAGCCAAATAACATATTCTACCAGAACATATTTTTTCATCTGTACACTAATACAAAAAGAACATTTCTGACATTCTGAGATATAGTAACCATGATAAACTAAGTGCAGCATATTTTCATTATGTTCTGATACGTACTTGTTAAATATTTTGCAGATAGTGAAAGCAGAAATAACAAGTCTTGCTAACCGTGATGTGAACAAAGTTTATTCTGACAAGTTCATCTTGTATCTTTTCTTTCGTAACAGCAATAATACAAAAGTAATAAAACTACCTAACACCACTAGGCTGAGCTGACAAGGGGGAAGGGATATGACTGAAAAGAGTGTGGTTATTTTCTTGTATTAAAATGTACACCTTTTTTTTTTTTTTACTCAAGGATCATAGCCATTCTATACTTTCAAAGTAATGTCAGCAATTAATGATTACTAATCTGTAAGATTTAGTTATAGCCTCTTTCTAAGAGTTTCATTGCAGAATCAGCCTTTATTAAAGCTTCATGCCAAAGGGTTAACACAGAAGTCTTTGCACTGCTTCTGAAATGTGCCAATTAGCAGTTACAATCTGAATACTTCATAGAAATGGTTCTAGAACATCAGATGCCTTGAAAAGGGCCTCTTTAAAAAAAAAAAAAAAAAAACTTTTCAAATTCCTGAAAGAACTAAATCATTGCTTTTGACAGTACTTTAGGACAGCCATAAAAAGATGCTCAGTCAATAGCATCATTGTGTAAAATACTGAGCTGAAGAACCTCCACATTCATTGAAGGTTTACTTTATTTTAATGGGCTACTAGCTACATAATTTCCCAAATAATCCCTTTTTAATACAACTAGATAACATTATATGGTTAAAATGTCTGTTACATGTTGTTTTCAGTGTGCTTATTCAAACTTCATTGCAAAATTGCATTTTGGATTTTAGGTACTCTAGCAAGTTACTAATCATGTCAGACTTTCAAAGAAAGAAGGTTGAGATTCTTGATTCTTATATAACCGACATGTCATCTTTGAGATTACTGTTTTAATAAATGCATACATGGCAAAGTGCGACTATACAGAATTAAATAAAAAATGGGCATTAAAATTTACATTTCTGGATTAACGCAACACTCCATGTAGTCATACATATATAAATTATTAAGCACAAAACACTATCTTAACATTTTACCTTTATTTGTTTCAGCAGCAGTATGCTCATAAATGGCACAACTAAGTACGATTAGACATCATCATTTACAATGATGAGGGAATGCAACAAGAATACAGATAACTAACATTTATCGATGTTTACAGTTTTCTGAGTGAACTGACTAATTCTGCTACTGTAGTTCAGATCAAGCAGCCATTTAATTCCTGTCTGCTACACACTAGTCATGTAACAGAATGGGTATCAGTACTCATAGGTTCATAGGTTCATAGGTAGGTACTAGGCTATCTGCCTGAAGGCATTTATAAGCCTAGCCAGAATGTGTTGGCTTTCACCGCCCCCTTAGATTAGTTCCCTGTGCCTTTGTCCCACAGAGCCACTGAAGTGATCCCCACGGTAAACTTTCTGTTTCCCATCCACTTGTCAAGGTTTCTCTTGAAGAGTGTTTGTGAGGAGCTTTGCCTAATGTAGATTGGAATCTTGTTCCAAAGCATGTGAAGTCTCTGGGACAGGAATCTATCCCTCCAGCACATCCTATTTACTGTTGTGGTGAGGTTTAGATCCCTAGACCATGTGGCTCGAGGGGATAAGGTTTTCTTTAGGTGGAGCATGTCCATCAATTCCGGGTTGGACATGGCCTTGTATGTTAGGCAGAGATCACCTCTGAGTAGGCGATATGCAAATGAGTACAGCTGGAGTTTATTCAGTCGAGCTGCATAGGGCATCTGTTTGAGGCCAGTGATCCTCTTGGTGAGGTATGTCTGTGGTCTTTCCAGCTGCTGCAGGTGTCTTGTAAGGTACATCCCAAATGGGACGTTGTACTCTATGATGGGTCTGATGAGTGATGAGTAGAGGGGCACATTGACCTGTTTTGATCTGGATGCAAACCCTTTTGTGATTAGGTGGGTCACATAGAAGGATTTTCTAACCACTTTGGCAATGTGATTATCAAAGGAAAGATTACTATCTACTTGGGTCCCCAGATCCCTTATTACGTTTTCCGTATTTAGAGGGCTACCACCTATGTGGTAGTTTGTGTGTACTAGTTTTTTCCAAAGGGGATGACTATGCACTTTTTGGCATTTAGTTTGAGGCCATGATTTTGACACCAGGTATCAATCTCAGTGAGATCCTTTTGGAGGATGTCTATGTCAGCCAGTGAGTCAATTATAGCCCCTAGTTTGCAGTCATCTGTGAACTTGGTCAGCCATACTCCTGTGCTTGCCTGTACCTCTGAGAAGTATATACCAAACAGGAGGGGTCCTAGGACTGAGCCCTGGGGAATGTCACTTGTAAATGGTTTAGAGTCAGACCTAGCTCCCACAACTCTCACCATGTGGGTTCTGCCCGTGAGCCAATTGGCAACCCATCTTGTGACATAGGGGTTTATGTTCAGGCTGGTGAGCTTGTCTATAATACCAGCATGGGGAATGGTGTTGAAGGCCTTTGTGAGGTCAAGGTGTGCTGTGTGTACCACCTTTCCCTCATCTATAACCTTGGTAACTGTCTCAAAGAAGTCCACCAGGTTTAGGAGGCATAATCTGCCCTTAACAAAGCCGAACTGGGTATGGTCCAGTGTTGGGAGGTTCCCAATGTCTCTTTTAATGAGTTCCATGATAATGCACTCCATAGCCTTGCAGACCAAGCTAGTCAGCCTTATAGGGCGATAGTTCCCGGGGTTTGTTGTGGCTCCACCTTTGTGGAGCGGAATAACCGTTGCTGTGCACCACTCTATGGGGATGTAGCCTATGGAGAGGCTAAGTTTGAACAGTGTGTTTAGGTGAGGGGTTAGTTCATCTTTGAGCTCGTGTAGTATGCAGCCTGGGACACTGTCTGGTACCATTGATGCTGTGTTTTTGGCTTTGGAGATTGCTGTTTTAACCTGAGTGTCTGTAATTTCAGGGGCTCTACATTCTTCTGGTATGGTTATGGGCCCTTTTGGGGGTGGGGGGGGTGAAGTTTGCTCTGAACCTGTCTGCCAAGATGTTGGCAATATTGGTTGGTTCAGTGCATTTTGTGCCATTCTGCATTAACTCCAAGCAGATCTGAGCATTACCACTTAGATTCTTGACATAGCTAAAGAATGCCTTGTGGTTATCTTTGGAGTCCTTGGCAATTTTTCTTTTGAAGCTCGCCTTGGACAATTTCATGAGGGATCATAGTTTCTTGCTGATACTGATCAGGGATGTCTTCCCTTCTTGGGATTTTACTCTTTTCTGTACTAGTTTCCTCCTTCTATTGTATAGCTTGTTTATGGCAGGGGTCCACCAGGTTGGTTTCCTTTTCTTGGAGGAGTAAGTCTTGGTTTTGCTTGGGATAGCATGATCCATGCATTCTTGTAGGTGCCCGTAGAATGCATTAGTAAAGGATTTTGAAACTTCTCCCCCTGCCTTAATAAGTTTGCTAAAGTTTTTAAAAAAAAATTTCACAGTGGTTTCTTTGTTTTGGGGGTGGGGTGGGGATGTGGAGTGATTTGTTTATTTTTTTATATGGTCAGCTAACCAGAGCCTCTGGTGTGGGGTGTGGAGGAAACATCCCCATGATGCCCAGTGATGCCCAGGTGTTATGTGTTGTCTGGTGTGGAGTGTTGACCACAGTTGATCCCAGGCGTTTTATAAATTTTTTTAGGAAATGTGACAAGAAAGGAAGTTAATTTGAGTAGTTCTCCAGTTTATGTTTGGTAGTTGAAATAGGGTGTTTGGTAGGACCTTACTTCTTCCTTTTTTTCTTTGCTCCAAAAAAAAATGCGGGGGGGGATGCCGGTGGTGTGTGTAGCAAGCTAAGCAATTTGAATTTGTTTTTGCCTTTTTTGTTAGTTACATGGGGATGATCTCTGAAGCATTGCTGTGTGCCTAACCTGAGGTGTGTGTGGGTATCCTGATGAATGGATACTCCCCTGCCTTTTGTATTTCGGTCCGGGTTTTGTGGCCAAAATGTATAGTATGAGTTGTAGCCTGGTAGTGCTGGGGTGCTCTCTGGAGCCTTAAACCAGGTTTCTGTTACTGCACATATATCGATTTTCTCCATACTGAGGAGTGCCTCAAGTACATGCATTTTGAGGTTTAGACTTCTAGCATTGAGTAGCATTACCCTCAGTTTTTTGTTACTTGTGTTATTTATGGTGGTAGGTTTGTCTTTTGAGCCTTGCCTAAAAAAGGCACTATGGGGGTGGCAAGAGCCTTGGCCAGTATTCTAAAGCCTAAAGATGACAGGTGCAAGCCATCTCTGGCAAAGCAGCGTGGCTTGTCGAGCATGTCATCCCAGGTGGACAGACACTGGATCCCCGATCCCCTTTGAATGACACCAGAAACTTAGCCAATTGTTGAAATTGATAATTTTTTCTTTATACCATTGTATCATTCTTGGTGAGGGCAGGATGCTACTCAGGGTCAGGGTCATACCGGCCTGGGCTATGTGATCAGAGAGCTCTTCCATGTCTCTTTTCATGTAGTCCAGGAAGGTATGGCTCAGGTCATTCACACCAACATGGACAATGACAGAGTCATATTTGTACTTGTTCTGGAGTGACCTGAGTGCTTGTGTTATGTGGTGGATCCTGGCACCCTACAGGCAGCTAACAGTAACCTTCTCCTTATTCAGTCACCTGTTACTAATATGTTGAGTATGTTATTTTGCCTTAAGGGCTGTGATTGTGGGGCACGTTGGTTTTGTGAAGTATGTGTTTCATGGTTTGTGTTGGGGGTGGAGGTTGCTTAGATGTCTGCTTTGGAGGTCTCTGTTGGTTTTGCAGATTTTTATTTAGAGCCTCCGAGTATGTTTTCATTTATTTATGTGTGTTTTTTGCTGGTGCTCGTTTAATGGATCTATGTGAGACTGGTGGTGTGATGCCAGTATTTCCCTTCTCCTCTTGACTGTCTGATCCAGTCTTGGGTTGAGAGAGCTTAGCCTCCAGTTTGGCTGTATAATTGCATCTCTCACATGTATACTCGTACTGTCTCTTGGTCTAATGTCTCTTGTTCATTGATTATCTGACCCTTCTTATTTCCATTCACTAGTCTATTGATAACAGATGCAAAACACATTCCTGTACTAAGAAGTGGGTACTAAACGCTGCACTAGATGTGATAAAGGCAAAGCACTTACTTGATTCTGCTCACTACACAACAAAAATCCAATGGATAATACTGTGCTTAATAGATTCACAGCATTCAGTCATATACTTGTGGTTAATTATAACAAGTCAGTGCAAGTTCTAAAACTGAGAGTCCTGCAATTGTGAAAACAGTGTGCCATTCCATCAGAAACAAACTTAATTCTGAAGGTTATTGCCAACCTGAAAAGCATTACTGAAGGAGGAGCTTTGCCCCTTGACTGTGCCTACACACTCATTATAACCACATATAATAAATAGTTGTTACTATACCTTAGGCCAGGAGCAATGTTCAGATATACTGCAACATTGGTCCTTGTATATTTCCCATGAATTTGTTGCATTAATGGTCACAGCTAAGTTCCTTGAAATTACAACAGGTATCCTATAGTTACCCCCAGCCACCTCTCCATCTGTCTGATTGTTCTCTTCAGTTTTCTTTTTACTCTGAATGTATTGCAACAGTTTTATTTATTTTATTACTTTGTACAGATAAATGGATGTGACCTAATGATGGTTTAAATGTGAACAGTTGGAAAAAAATTGACCAGTAGACATGCAGACATCCTCTCAATAGATGGACAGTTTCACAAATAGATAACTTTGATTGATGTATACATGGAGAGAAAAACAGATAGATAGACAGCCAGACATAGATAGGTAGATAGATACATAGATTCATTCATACACATAAACAATTTTCTGGCTGAAAAGTATTTCTAGGTTAGCCATAATTTCTAACCACTGCTTCCAATAAAAAAAGTACAAAAAATGTAAACTCAAGAAGCAATACTAGTGCAAGACAGGATCTTGAGGAAATGACAAGTCCACCCCCCCCCAGTTTTCAAATGACCAGAATGCACATAATTAAACTAAATTATTATAAACAATTTTGTCATTTCCTCCTCCGTTGAACAGTTTAATGATGAGACTGGAACATACCAAACAAGGTGTGAACCTCTGTTGTGAAAAGATGTAAAATCTGTGGCATTTGGAAATAGTTCATCTGCCACTTGTAACCCCTGCATGTAATTTATTTTCTTTATTTTTGAACACTAACATTAATCAGGCCTTTCAATGAGCTCTGTCATCTGCAATTCTCAAGAGAAAACATGGATGGTATGGAAGAAAGATGCCTTTGTTTGTAATTAGTGTAGATATATTCAACAGCAGTTTAAAATATGACTTTAAAATCAGAATGCATCCATATGGGTGTTTGCCAGAATGGTGAGTAAGCAACAGGCATACTGAGAATAAGCTTAGGATAGATAGCCTCCATGAGGTGTTTATTCAGACTACTCTCTAGAAAATGGGCCAAATTATATAAAACAGCAGGTGTCTAGGTGTGTGTGTGTGTGTGTGTGTGTGTGTGTGTGTGTGTGTCTGTGTGCATAATATGTATCTGTGTCTGCTATATATATAATGAGGTAGCAGCCACTGTAGTACAGTGATCGTTCAAATAAAAAAATAACTACATGCTGGTCATATTATGGTCTTTCTACAACAAATAAGAATTTTAAATACATGCAGAAGACACTCCAATAAATGCAACATTTCATTTTTAGTATCATAATTAACTTATATTCTCTTCATATATCTGTCTGGATTCTTCAGCGATCTTTCATATCTGGAGTATTTAACAGGACCATTCCATTTGGACATCTCTCTTTTGTACCAGTTCTTGCTGCATTATTGATTTTCTTAGAGACACAACTTGAGTCTTTCTCTGCAGCTCTTGAATGTCACCTGGCACAAAGTCAATGTTTTCTTGTGGCAGAACTAGTTCTTACAACTGAATTCATTTTTTACTCAAAGAAAATGTTATTTTTCTTGTTAACAAGGTAATGCATTAGTAAATTATAATAATATAATAAATAGTATAAATTAAGTTATTAACCAGAAAGTAAACTATATACAATATGTACAAAGGCCTGAAATAGAGCTAAATATCACATTGTTAGATAGAGAAATAAACGAAAATATATAAACAAGAATAACAACAAAACCAGGATCCAATAAACTGAATTTAATAAATTTGTCGTTATTCTTGCTTGGCCAGAAGTGGTGAGCTCCTTTTTTCGTTGTGGCTGCAAAATATATAAACAACTTTGATTTCTCATTGAAGAGAGTCAGGATCTAGCTGAAAATGTCAATGAGAGATATCACTTTCTTCCAAGGATTGTTGATGAATGGTTTAGGATGGATCTCTTGTTCTTTAACTTTGGTTAACTTATTAGCTATGTAGAATAGCAGGCGTGATGTATCTTTAAGAAGCATTTCTAAAGTCTGTGTGTGCATATAAATTCTAAGCATGTGTTATCTTCAGTGCCATTTTGAAGATGCAGCCAGAGTGCTAACATCTATGTGCATGATAGCTAGTCTGTATATAAGTTAAAGTTACTTAGCTTCGTTTATGATGTGTTTGTATATAATAAAGCTGCTTGAACAAAAAACCCACAACATTCACTTGTTTCTTACTGAACTGGCAAGTGACATGATGTCAGAACTGGGATGGTGAAGACTACTCTTCAGAGCCATGAGGTGCAGAGATAATGATGAAGTCAACTGAGAGCAAAAAAGGGCCAGAAGCAAGCTAAAGGTAAAGAGAATATGCAAGAAAGATGTATTTATTAAAAGAGATGAAATGGAGCATTACAAGGGCACAAAACGTATTATTAAGCAAAGAATAGCACAGAAACATTTATTAAGCAAAAGAAAAGCATAAAAACGGTCATTAATCAAACAAAATATTTGAAACAAGGTTATATGATAAAACAAGCATGTTTAAAGTAAAACAAGCATGTCTAGAGCTTAAAATGAGCATAAAAAGTATAATGGGCATGAAAAGAGATTAAATGAGCAAAACAAATATAACCGAAGGGGCAGGAAAGAGCATATTGAGCATAAATAGGCAACTGCATGTGTTTTGGCAGATTACTGTGTTGTGGCATAAATTACTACTTCGCATTGATTAAAGTCTTGAATAGCATAACTAGAGTTATTTAAAGTATCTCAAAGTATGTAAAAGTGTTTACAGTGTGTGTTTATTATTGTGCATTTATTCCTGTTCGTTGCGTGCAAAGTGCAGCTATTTTGTGAAGTCCAAAAAGTTTTTTGTGCATGGGTATGTTTATTCGCAAAGTGCCCCCATTACAGAGTGTTTCTTGCACTGTACAGAGTATTTGGCAAAGTGCAGCCATTTTGGAAGATTTCAGTGTGTGTGTACTGTTATTCACAAAGTGAAGTTATTTTGAAGTGTTTCTCACTCTGAGCTTCTACTCAGTTCATTCACAAAGTATGATTACTTTGAAACAGTTTATTTGCAAATTGCAATTACTTTGAAATAGTTTATTTGTAAAGTACAGTTACCTTTGAAATGTTTCTTGCCATCAGTTTCTATTGCTCAGTTTATTCGCACTATGCAGTTATTCAAAAGGTTTCTTAAAATGGTGATAAATGATTTTTGCAGTCAAATAATTTCAAGATAAATGGCTCATACAGTAAAATAATTTCAAGACAATTTACTTTTACAGTAAAGTGATTTCAGAGTATTACAGTTCCCAGGAGATTTATTTCATAAAGTTCAGTTATACAGAGGCTTATCATGCTATTGCAAGTACTGGCATAATTTCAAGAACATGCATATGTGTATGTATAAGTGTGTGTGTTCGTGTACATTTGCAAAAGTCTTCACTAAGATATGTTAATATGGCAAAAGGATTTTGCAAGCCACAACCACTTGTATTTGATCAGAATATTGCAGAGAATTGGAGAATATTTGAGCAAGAGTATGATATAGTTATACAAGCAACTTATTCTGATAAAGATGCACTCACCAGGACATTCATTTTGCTAAACCTATCAGGGTCAGAGGCCACTGAAAGGGAACATTAATTTGTATATGCACCAGCAATGTATGAAGGTGAGGGAGAAACTCATCGTATTGATGTGCAGATTGAATCAAGAAAGACCCAGAGTGCTTGAAGCACAAATTCAGACAAATGTGTAACCCCAGACTAATGTTACATGAGAGAGGTATTTGTTTTACACGAGAGATCAAAAGCAAGGGGAAACTTTTGCAGCTTATATTACTGACCTAAGAAACAAAGCTAAAACGTGTAAGTTTAGTGATTTAAGAGATGAGTTAATAAAGGGCAGACTCATGTGTGGTATTAATAATGCTGCTGTTAGAAAGATTTTGCTTCATGACAGTGATTTAATGCAGAGCAAAGCCATTGAGATTTGTCAGATCCATGAAGTTACAGAAAGACACACAAGTATGCTTGCTAGTAATAAGAGTATGGTTTCAACAGGCTCCAGAGCTAATGTAGACAGCATGCAGTATGTGACAGGCAAAAGGAGGCATAAGCACACGGCAGCAGCAGCCCCTGCGGGACTTCCAGGTAAAACCCGTAGTCTTCTAGCAAATTCCAAGACCAGTTCAGTTAAAAGAGTATGCTCAGTCCAGAACCAAAGTTATCCAGTGCAGAGCAGATGCTGCTCATTACAGTAAAAGAGTAAATCAGCAAAACCCAAATTAAGCTTTATGGTTAATTGTCACATCTCTGGTTCCAGCCATGAGTCCAGAAGAGAAAAGTGCATAGCATCTGACATGGAGATCTTCCAGAAGGGCCTAAATGAGACTGATGCATGGTGTCAAAGCCAGGGTCTCAAGCTAAATGCAAAAAAAATGCATAGTAATCCCCTTTGGAAAAAACAGAATCCTGCAAACTACAACATAGGAGGTAATCCCCTGAAATCTGAAGAAGAAATAAGGAATCTAGGGACCCAAGTAGATAGTCAGCTTTCCTTTGATAACCATGTTGCCAAAGTGGTTAGAAAATCCTTCTATGTGACCCATCTGATCATGAAAGGGTTCGCATCAAGATCTAAGGATGTAATGGTGCCCCTCTACTCTTCCCTCATCAGACCCATTATTGAGTACAATGCACCAGTTAGAATGTACCTGGCTAGACATCTCCAGCAGCTGGAGAGACCACAGAGGTACCTAACCAAGAGGATTACTGGCCTCAAACAGTTGCCCTATGCAGCACGAATGAAAAAGCTAAGACTGTTCTCTGTTGCATACTGTTTTCTCAGAGGCGATCTCTGTCTAACGTACAGAGCCATGTCCAACCCAGAACTGTTGAACATGCTCCATCTTAGCAAAACCAAATCTACTCGAGCTACATGCTCTGGGGATATAAACCTCAACCCAACAATGAATAGAACATGCTGGAGGGATAGATGCCCTTCGCAGAGACTTCTCTTACTATGGAACAGGGTCCCAATCTACATAAGACAGAGCCCCTCACTATCACTCTTCAAGAGGAACCTTGATGAGTGGACGGGTAACAGAAAGTTCACACCGGGGATCACACCAACAGCACTACTAGATAGGGGCCAAGGGTACTAGCTGCTAGTACAAGGGTCTAGGGAACTACTAAAGGGGTGGTGAATACCGCACAACATGGCTGGGCTAATATATGCCTTTGGGCAGATAGCCCACTACCAACCTATGAACCTATGAACCTATCTTGTCAGCAATACCACAAATGTAAGAAATGGAGCCATTTTCAAAGATTTTGTAATTCAAGTAGACCTCACACAGTTACAAAGAAGGGTCACTCAAAAAAACAAGTTTATCAAGTAAACTTGCATCAGTCTGCTTTCTATGTAGATAGTGTGTCAGTGATTGGTGAAAACACTGATGCAGATTTGTTGGCAAGAAATGAAGTGTTTTGTACTGTTTTTATCAATGATAAATCCACCGAGTTCAAAGTAGACACTGGTTCCATGTAATGTTATGTCTGCAGATACTTTTGCAAAGGTCAGAGTTGGTGAACAACTAAATGTGACTAGTTGTGTGAAACTTGTTGCTTATGGAGGTGAAGAAATTCAAATTGAAGACTCAGTAGTGCTTTCATGTTATGTGGCCAAGAACTGTTATAACTTATTATTTTATGTAGTCTGAAGACCTGTGCAGTCATTATTAGATCTCATGGACAGTTTGAGAATGACTCTGTTTTATTTTACTAAAGAAGTTCATCAAATAAACATGCGTCCCAGTTCCATCTTCAATAACACTGTTTTTTCAGAGTATGTTGATGTTTTTGATGACAAGTTGGACAGACTTCCAGTGGTATATTCTATGAAACTAAACCCAGAGATCAGTCCAGTGGTCAAACCAGTAAGAAGAGTTCCCACAGCTATGCCGCATAAAGTTCAGTTGGATAAAATGGTACAACAAGGTGTAATTTGTCCAGTTACAGAACCTACCGAAAAAAAGGCTCTGATGAAATCAGAATATGCATTGACCCAAGAGATTTGAACAAATCATTGAAGAGACTGCATCATCCTATGTGTACAGTCAAAGAAATCAGCCCTGATACCAAATACCACTTTTTTTTCTGTCTTGAATGCAAAGAGTTCATTTTGGCAAGTGGTGCTTGACCACATATTTTCACTACTGACAACATTCAGTACCCCATTTGCAAGATATAGATTCCTCAGGATACCATTTGGAATAAATTCTGCAAGTGAAGTCTTTCAGTGTGCAATGGAGCAAATTTTTGGGTTATCCCTGTGCCATAATAGTAGACGATTTATTGGTTGGAGGCAATGGTGAGGCAGAGCATGACAGAAATCTTAAGAGAGTTCTAGACAGAGCACGTCAAGTGAGCTTAAAGCTCAATCCTCTGAAGTGCAAATTCAAGCTACCAAAAGTTACATATGTAGGTCATTTATTTACAAGTATTGACTTGAGACCAACCCATCCAAGCAAACAGCCATTCTTCAAATGCCAGCACCAGATGATGTGCAAGCTCTACAATGTTTTCTTGGTATAGTGAACTATTTAGGCAAGTTTATGCCAGACTGCAGTACATTTACAGCACCTTTGAGAGAGCTCACATGTAAAAAAATGTTACATGGTCATGGCTATAACAGAACCAGAAAGCATTTGAAGTTCTTAAGCAGAAAATTGCTACCCCACCAACATTAAGGTACTATGATGTCAGCAAACCAGTAACTCTTTCCTGCAATGCTTCAAAATTTGGTTTAGGTGCAATCACTCTTCAAGAATGCAGGACAATAGCCTATGCATCTAGAACACTTACCTAGACTGAGATGCAGTATGCTCAAATTGAGAAGGAACTTTTGGCAATGGTGTTTGCATGTTCCAAGTTTCATGATTTTATCTATGATTGAGATATCCAGTTTGAAACTGATCATCAGTCAGTTACTATCTTAAAGAAGCCTATGGATTCAACTCCAGTAAGATTACAAAGAATGATGCTTAAATTGCAAAAGTAGAACTTCAAAAATGGTTTATAAGAAAGGCATTTTTTTATCTGGCTGATACCTTATCCAGATTGCCCAGAACTACAACATGATAGATTAATATAGAGAATTTTGCTTTGATGTCATAGATGTGCATAATTTTTCTCCCATAAGACTTGAAGAGCTACAAGATCATACAATGGCTAATCCAGTTTTGCAAAAGCACAATCACTACATCAGTGCTGGATGGCTGTCAAAGCTTCTAGTGTACCACCCGATGTGCAGCCTTACTTTCCTTACAGAGATGAGTTGTTGATTGAAGATGGCATTATTTTCAAAGGTCCTAAAAATGTTGTTCCTTCTTCTTTACAATAAGAGTATATCCAGATTTTAGATCATGGTCACCCAGGTTCCGAATCTACTAAGAGAAGGGTGAGAGGACTTGTGTTTTGGACTTTTGGAAAGACACTGATAGAGTACTTTCTTCTTGTTCAGTATGTAATAGTACTAAACCACATTTGCAAAAAGAGCCACTTCAGCTAAGTCAAGTCCCTGAACTACCTTGGTCAATAGTAGCTGCTGACATATTTGAGTGGAGCAATCATCATTACTTAGTACTGGTAGACTCTTAATCAAATTGGTTTGAGATCAATCTACTATCTAATCTAACTTCTACTATAGTCATTACTAAATTGAAATGCCATTTCTCAGTCCATGACAGTCCACAGAAATTAATCTGTGACAATGGTACCCAATTTACCAGTCAATTGTTTCAGAAATTTGCAAGAGAATGGGACTTCATGCTTGTTACTAGTAGTCCAGAGTATCTGCAATCAAATGGACTTGCTGAACGTGCAGAACAGAGTGCAAAGCAATTACTGGAGAAGTCAAAGCGTGATAATACTGATTTTTTTTTTATTTACTCAATCCCAGAAAACATACCTCATAATGATATACTTGGCTCACCTGCTCAGAGACTTCTATCAAGGCAAACCAGAACAACATTGCCTATCAGGTCAAGTTTATTGAGGCCTAAAGCTAAATACAACAAAGCCATTAGAGCACACTTATTTAAAAAGCATCATTTTCAAAAGTCCAGCTATGACAAATCAAACAAATTTCTTCGTCCGTTGAAAGAAGGAAAGACAGTGAGGATACAAACAGCAAAAGCTTTTGACCGGATTGGTCAAGTAATGAGTGTGCAGAGCCAAGATCCTATTTTGCGAAATCCGAGGATATGGAATACAGGAGAAATCACAGACTTCTTCCTGTAGCAGAACCAATATCACAGCATTGTTCCTATGATAAAGACTCTAACTCTCAGAGCAATCCAGAAGATATTACTGTTCCAGAATGTGTCTTGACTCCTGATACTGTTCTGGCAGATGGTCTCAAGGTTCCTAAGATTGAACAGTCAATAGAGACAATTCTAGTTGCTAAACCAGATCCCAAATGTTATGTCACATGATATGGTTGCATCTCAAAGCCTAGTGTGAAATACACAGCAACTTGGACATAGTTGTATATATGTACCTAGCTTTGTATAATTGCATGATGAAAATTATTCTTGTGTAAGTTTCATATTTATTAATACCAGTGACAATGCCTGACTGGAGGATGTAGAATAACAGGTGTGCTGTACCTTTAAGAAGCATTTCTTAATTGTGTGTGTGTGTGTGTGTGTGTGTGTGTGTGTGTGTGTGTGTGTGTGTAAATTCCAAGCATGTGTTATCTTCAGTGCCATTTTGAAGGTGCAGCCAGAGTGATAACATCTATGTGCATGATAGCTAGTTTGTATATAAGTTAAAGTTACTTAGTTTTGTTTATGGTGTGTTTGTATATAATAAAGCTGCTTGAACAAGAACCCATAACATTCACCTTTTTCTTCCTGACCTGGCAAGTGACAAGCTGTTTCCTTTAGAAAAGATATAAAATATTCAAAAAGTGGTACAATAGTGGATTTCCATTTTCCAGTTATACTTTTCCTTGCAACCACAAGAATAGTCCAAATTAAAGAAAGGTTGTCCTTATTCAAGGCAAGGCCATCATTAACATCACATAAAATTAAAGATTTTGATAATGACAATGAATCAGAAAACAGAGTGTTTAAACTATAATCTAAGTCACACCAAATTTTCTTTTAACAGAGGACAGGTATAAAAATATGAACTCAATTAGCTTTACATTCTTGCATGCATCTCCAACAAGAAATTCTCTTGTTTTTACCAAATGTAACTAGCTTATTTGGAGTTAGAAATGCTCTATGCAAAAATTTCCGGGTAAAAATATGCCAATATTTTGACCACAATATAAGTTTGACAGAACATAAAATTTGAGTTTTATTCTTATGAGATAAACAAGAAATATGACTCATAGTAATATGATTTGAAAATTTATCTTGTAATTCTGTTTTATATTTTATTAAGATGTTATATAATTCTGAAGGTAGCTTTTCAATTTTTGATTTATTGTAGATAATTTCATATAAATAACTTATTAATTTAGGTGTTTCTTTAAAAGTGAGTTACTAAGGATTTTACAAAGATCATGAAAATAAGCTATCACAATTTGTAACAGTAACCAATCATGAGAATCCAAATCAAAGTCTATTATAAGTTGATGAATTTCTTTGACTCTGAGTTCTTTAAAACATTGCTGCCAACAAATAACATTTTAGATTCCCAAGAAATAAATGTATTGTTATGAACTTTATCAAAAAAGTTGGTGATACTGAAGGGAATTAAAGTTTCAAACCAGATTTTGGTATCAATATTAGCAAGGATACAGTTCTTAAAGTTAAGTATAGAGATTATAAACTAGATTTTGTAGTTATAGAAATATTACATGGTGTAATATAACAAACAGAATGCCAGACTATATTAGTCTAATGTTTTAAGAAAAGGTTACCTGAAAGATTATTAACATCTTGTAAAACTAAATGTAAAATTTCCAGTTATAAATATAACTTAGAGCTACCTAATTCAAGATGATTTTTTAAATATTGAAGCTTTACTATAGGTAGCAATGTCTGGGAAATTAATTCCTCCTTGATCCCGTGGTCTGGTGTGATGAAGAAAAGCTATTCTATTTTATTATGGAACCACAGGAATATTAATAATAGCTTATTTATGTCATTAATAAGATGTTTTTTTCTGGAAAAATAGGGCTTGAGCTAAATATAGTATTCTGGGTAGGAAAATCATTTTTATTAACTGTGGTCTATCTTCAAAGGAAATAAAAACTTTATTCCATTTATCAGTAAGATTTTTTATTAGTTTTATGATATTATTCTAATTAGCTATTATCATCTGTGCTACAGACGTAAGTAGGACTATACCCAGGTCATCAAGGGAAATGGTTTGTTTTCCAATAATGTGATTTTTACAAATTTGTGCTTTCTTCTTTTTATTTATTACTATGTATTTAGATTTTGATTGATTAAAATGAAGACCAGAGATAGGCTGAAATAAATTTATTGAAGATTCCGACTCTGAGAGAATTAATCTTGAATTAGGAAATGTTAGTAAGATGTCATCTGCAAGTACCATAATTTTGGAAGAATATTGATTATATACATCAAGACCATTAATCTGTGAATTGTTTCAAATTAGAATAGCAAAGATTTCAATAGCAAGAGAAGACTGGAGATGAAGGGCATCCTTGTTTAATACCTTTGATTAGAGGAATGGATTATGAAGTAAAATGACTTAGTTTAATATAAACTAAGTTATTATTATATATTTTCTTTAAAAGAGAAATAAATGAAGGGGGAAATGAAATAAATTTAGAACTTTAAATAAATAATTCCAATTTAAGGAGTCAAATGCCTTTTCAATATCTAAACCAATTAACAAGACTTTTTAATTTTCCTTACTTAAGAAATCTATAAGGGTTAATATACTTCTAATATTGTCATGAGTGTTGTCTATTATGTATAAAACCTGTTTGATCATGATTGATTATATGAATTAAGGGTTCTTTTATTCTACCAGTAATAATACACATGAAAATCTTATAATCATTATTTAGAAGAGAGAGATAGGTCTGTAAGAGCTGTAAAATTGATGGATTTTATTCTCTTTTAGAATGGGGTGATTAATGAATATTTCCAAGAAGGGGGAATCTTTCCTTCTGATTGAATTTTAATCAAAGTTTTATTTAATACTTATGTGATAAATGGAGGAACAAGTTTATAGATTTCTATTATTATGCATTCATTCCTGGAACTTTATTGTTTTTTAATTTTTTGATGTTATCTATAATTCCTTTATATGAGATATGTGTTTGAAGTTTATTTTTTAATACTACTGGAATTTTCTTAATATTAAGACATTTTAGCTTTAAAAGTGAAGAGTTATCATCTGGATTAACAACTTTATTATGAAGAGTATAATATTTAAAAACACCAAGAATGTCTCCAAAGTCAGAGAGCTTTTCTTTAAAACCTTCATGTTTTATTTTTATAATATTGTTAGTTTTTGAATGCATTTTAACTCTCATTGATACATTATGCATATGTTTAGGTGGTAAAGAATATGAGTTCATTTTTAAACTTTCCATTGCCAAGTTTGATTTATGAGATAAAATATCATGATATTGCTTTAGTTCTTTTATGTTTTTATATTAGCATTATTATTTTTGGAAAATTTGGATTTAGCTATTAGAAGTTGAGATTGAATATTTTGTAGTTTTGAGTCCTGTCTGTTCTTTAATTTTATTATTATACCAAGTAAGAATTCTACCATAAATGTAAGCTTTTAAGGAGCCCCAGATCATAACTATATTGATGTCTGATGATGTATTTGTTTCAAGAAAAAGTGTATTTGGAGATTAACCATGGTTTGAAATCTTTAATTTTAGTTATGTAAGCTGGGATTCTAGTTGACAAGGCTAATCTTTTAAAATATCAGTTTTACACTTAAAGATAAAGGCATCATGATCAGATATAGGGCATGAAGCTATAATAACATGTGAAATTCTAGAACTCAAATCACAGGAAACTAAAACTCTATTCTAGTTCTGAGTGCCATATTTATAATTCTGATAAGAAAAAAGTAAAGATTAACTGTCCTTTATATTAAATGTATCAAGTAAATTAAAGAATCAATCCATTTTTTAAAGATATTTGAAGTGGGAGAAAATCTTAATAATCTTTTGTTAGTGGTGTCAGAGTTTTCCAGAATACAGTTGAAATCTACCCTAATATTAAATTACCTTTATAAGTGTTAATAATGAGATATTGATGTTTTAGCAATATTCCCCCATATCAGGAAACCAATAGATGTTAACCAAAGTCCATATTCTCTTACTAACTTTAAAATAACAAGGGTGAAGATACCCTCTTGCTCTTTATATTTATGGACTATTTGGGGGGTAGCAGTGTTTTTCTTCTAACGTATCATTACTCTTTTTCTCTTAGTTTTATAAGAAGAGTGAGCAAGAGTTATAAAGTTACCAGGATTCCAAATGTCCTTTTCAGTTATTTTCAAGTGAGTTTCTTGAAGGAAGACCACTTATGCTTTGTTATTATTTAGATAGCTTAACAAGTTTGATATTTTTCTTGGATTATTTAAACCATGAATGTTTAAGGATAATAAAGTTAAGTATATATTATATATATATCTATATATATATATATATCTATATATATATATATATATATATATATATATATATATATATATCAAATATTTAACATTATTAATAATTATTACTAATTCTGAATAACTCTTCCCCCAGCAAAATATGGTGGTAAAACATAAATATGTTATTATAAATAAGATAAAATTATTAATAACTAGGAAACTAAGAAATAGCAATTTAATAATTCATATCTAAATAGAAAACGAATGACAAAAATAATAAATGTAACATTATTACAATATAAATATAAAACTTTAACATCAAACATGGAATTATCAAAATTTCTAGTCCAATAGATAAACTAAAGTTCCAGCAGACTAACCAACATAACTAACAAACTATGTCAGCTTGAGCTCTACAGATTAAGTTATAACTAATGGTGACTATATTACATAGTTGAGATAAGTATAGGATGGCACTACTTAATCAAAACAAAAGAAAAATTGACAATAATGTATAAATATAACTATGACATTATTAATATGGGAAACCAATACCATTGAGACAAATAAAATCCTGCATTCCTAAAAGACACCACTTTACTACTTATAATTAACAGTTAACATCTTAGAAAGGAATTAAATTACCAGTAAGATTTAACATGTGTGAAGTGAAACTTATATTCTCATCCTCTTTCTATTATAAAATTTCTCCTTTCCTTTTCCCCTTTCTTTTCTCTCTTACTTTAATGATGATATATGTTAGCTTGTGAAAATCTAAATGATGAATTATGTCAGTTGTATTGTACATGTATAATTATAGCACATATGAAAAAATAAATGCTGAAAAGGTTCTATTCAATATTAAACAGGAAATCAAATATATAATTATAAATGAACTGTTCAAGAATCAACTTATATATATTGACCGTCATCATAACTCAACCTGTCAACACAAAGTCTGGACAAAGTCCTATAGAATGGGGGGACAAAGGCCCAAAGATAAGGATTGACTTCAGACACTGCCTTAATACGCCCAGAAAGCTTCTAGGACAACAGATCCTGCCCCAAGATGTACTCTTCTGAAAATCATGAAGCTCAAGACTCAAATGCATGCCTTTAATCAATGAACCCAATCCCTAGATCACCCCAATTATCTTCTCAGAAATCACAAACTCAATGAGAACAGACCAAAGTATAAGGCAAAACCATGGAGACTCTGTGAAATATGTATAGCTGAGAGGTAGGAACCCAGTCCCTCACTCCATCTCTCCTGCCTATTATTGTGATGTGTACTGAAGGAAAAAAAATGTGGGATCATGTCAATAATGTTATACAGAGGAATAAGGAGGGTATCAAATGTTTACTTTCACTAATTACTCATTTAATGGATTATGTTTATTAGATTAGGTTTTTGGCCAATGCCCATCTTAATCATGGACCACTACTCTTGACAATACTATTGAAGATACTTGGAATAACTAAAGCAAATGCAGGTAATCAACAGCTGTAGATGCACATATTCAACAGTGTGCTTCTCTTCCCTTGCTCTGCATTTGCAGAGTCATTGGGCTTTTATGCCACAGTGCATCATTTTAAATTGGATATCACTTAAAAGTGAGTCCAGCCTGAAATATATTTCATGATGTTAGAATTTCATCCCACTGCACCTCAGATAACTTACCAGCTACCATGTTCCAGATTTAGCTTTTAAAGGAATAAAATTTAATAAAATTTTGTTGAAAGAACTCTATACCAATAGGCAATTGACCCCTATTGAGAGCCTTTTGTTCTTTGCAAAATTTGATTAAATATTGTAGAATTCCTCCTGATATGCTACCTGTACACTCATTTTACTTATTGATGTGTAGTGACCATAACTGCAGGTATTGCCACAGCTTAAGATCATTGTTAGGCATCCTAATAATGTATTGCTAGAAATACAGGAAAAAGCATTGTGCATCAGCTAGTATGTCCCACAAAAACAAGAAATCCCTTGTCAACCATGAGTCCCAATAAATAGCTTGGCATTAATGAGGGGACAGAATGCCCTGCTTAAACACTTTCCTTTTTCTTTTTTTTTTTTTTTTTATTTTATTACATATTCGAACATTTGAATGTTCGATCGCTAAAGGTCAATCTTTAGCGATTCGAACATTTAAGCGTTCGGCTATGTAATATAGACCCGAAAAATACCATACCATTAGGCAATTGATCCTGTTGGGAACCTTTGCTCTTTGTAAAATTTCAGAAGTGGATGGGTTACTTCATATGACTGATTACTTCAAATTCAGGAAAGACTCATATAGAACTGGGGAGGGACTTTGCACACAAAATGATGTTAATCTAATCATTATTCATTTTCAGCATATCAGTTCTGAATATAATGAATTAAATAGAGTGTATGTATGTGGCTTCCATAACTATTCAGTGAGAACAGGAGTCACCAAATAGAAAATATAGCATGGCAACATTGAATTATAACATTCGTATGTTAATCTCTCCCCTTTTAAAGAAAGCAGAAAGAATGTCACAAAATATAAGCACAGCACGGCTCAATTATCCAGGAACCACGAACCACTGCAGTAAAAATCTTTTATTAAAAAACCATACAACGAAAAAAACGCTGTTGGATGTTGAGCACTTTCATCTAGTACCTCTAGATTTCTTCAGAACATCAAACAAGGTGTGTCATACATTTTAAATACCTAAATTACCCGCCTTTTTTTTCCAATTACATATATTTAACCCTTAGTGTAGCATATAAAATAAAACCAACAATTCTGCCTACAGTACTATGAAACTTTAAAAATGTACAAATTTACTCAATTTGATCAAAATAATGCTCCATATATATCTATTACTATTGTTTGAAAATATATGTATTTCACAAAACATCAAAATTTGGTACATAAACAGTAATATTAGACTACTCTACCATAAATATAAATATGATTTATGAATTACTACTTCTATGTTGTGTTTGTAAAAGCCTATTATACATGATGTGTGGCATTGTTGTTTTGCCTAATATCAATGTGAGGTATAAATTATACCCTCAATAAGGGTTTGGTAGGTATGACTTCATTGAGGCCAGGTGGTGTGGCTGCCTCTAATCGCAGTTGCCATTTTATTTCTTTTTCCCCCACAATGGCCTTTATGTTGCCTCCTCTAGGGTTATAACTAACCACATCGAGTATACCAAATTTAAAGCACCTACATAACTCACTATTTAATATATGTCTCGATAGTGCATTATTGGTGTCATTTCTTTTAATACAATATAAATGGTCATACATTCTATTTTTTAGAAATCTATCTGTCATTCCTACATAATAATTTTCGCATGTATCGCAGATAGCCAAATATACTACATGTCTTGTTAAACAATTGCCATTTTTGAAATGAACCTTGGTTCTATTTCTGTCCTTTAATACTATGCTTTTGCCTTCATATATATATTTGCAGTAATTGCAGCATCCACACTTTGTAGTACCCCTGCTTACGCTCTTACTATCTATCATGGAACTTTGTCTTATTTCAATAAGTCTATGGAGGCTGTTACCTGCCTTATATACAAAACTGGGCATTGGGGGAACTTTGTCTTTAACCCCTGCATCACTTGTCAAAATGTGCCAATGTTTTGCTATTATTTGCTTTATCTGATGTGTATGGTCACCATATTTCACAATGCATGCTCTCTTATAAAAATCCCCCTCTGTATTCTTTTGTCTATTGTTCGTAGATATTCCTATGCCTAATAGCGGGGGATATTTCCTACCCCATTCCTGCATTACATAGTGTGTTAAATCTTCCAACATCTTATCAGGGTATCCCTTTTCTCTAAACATAGTCTCCATAAATCTAATTTCCTTTAACATATTGTTCCTTTCTGATGTCATCCTCGCTGCCCTTATCAATTGCCCTTTCACTATATTGTACTTGACTTTATATGAATGAGCACTGGAATAATGCAAATAACCATTGCTGTAAGTCTCTTTCCTATGTATCCTGGACTGGAATGTCTTGCCATCATTGTAGACGTAAACATCTAAGTAGTTTATTCCTTTACTATCACTTTGATAGGTGAATCTTAGGTAGCTGGTAGTACCATTAATATATTTCACAAAATCTTCTAATTCCTTAATAGTCCCTGTCCATAACAGAAATATATCGTCCAGATAGCTTACATACTTTTGGATCTTATGCATCCAGTTTGTATTGAAAATATATGTTGTTTCCCAATCTAGGAGAACCATGTTGGCATACATGGGGGCACAAACTGCCCCCATTGCCACCCCTGAGATCTATTTATAATATTCTCCTTCGAAAAAGATATAGTTGTGGTCTAGTACTATTTCCATAAAAGAAGTGAGAAGGGCAATCTCTTCCTCTTGCAACCCACTAACGTTTTTTAAGCTCTGTATAAAACTTTCTATTCCTTCATTCTTTGGAATACATGAGAACAATTCCCTGACATCAATGGTGACAAAGATTATGTCAACTGACCACAATTCCTGTTTGAATATTCCCAGGAATTCCTAGGAATCCTTCATTATATGGGGTATGCATTTGTACATGTGTTTCAACCTATTGTCCACTACTTTACCATATGGGAATGTCTTGCTAGCACTCCCTGATATGATGGGTCTGAATGGAGGGTCAATAGGATCTTTGTGTACCTTGGGGATCCCTCTTATAGTAGCCAAGATGGGGTGGTCAACTTTCAAAAATTTATAGAGTTCTTCATCCACTCGATTATCTAACAAAAATTCCTCCAAATAGGAGTCTATTCTGTTATGAGCAATATTTACTTGGTTTAATGAAGATACTTCGTACTGATTTGAATCATTTAATATTTCAAATATCTTGTTGCTATATTTTTCTTGGTCATACAATACTATTCCCCCCCCCTTATCAGCTACCATAATCCTGACGTTTTCAGAACAGATGGAATCAATTACTGAATAGATGTTGTTAATCATAGGTTGGTCCTTCTTCTGGTATTTGCTTTTCTTATATAGCTTGTAAATATCCCCCTGTATCACATTCTCAAAGGTCTCCAGTGTTTTCACCATAGGAGGTGTGAAAGTACTCTTTTTTCTAAGGTCAATATTCATAGGTGCAAGTTGTGACCTATTTTGGAAAAATATCCCTAAGTTAAGTTTTCTTAGAAATAACTTTACTTCTACCAGGGTATCTACCAAATCTAATGATTTATCCGGTATGAATTTCATACCCTTAGAGAATATTTGTGCCAGGTCTGATTGAATTACGTAGGAACTATAATTGTAGATTTTAACATCAGCTTCTTTAATAATTGTATGTGGGCCCAATGCATGGTTGTTACTATCAACGTATACGTTGTTACTTAAACTTGTATTGTTTAAAACATTGTCTTTATTGGACACCTGTGTTATCTTTGTTTGTTCCACCTGGGAAACCCCTTCCTCCTTCGGTGTACTGTGTGCCACTTGTCCTGCTCTCCTTCCTCTAAAAAAAATCTTCATTATGATAGTGAATTTCTTCAGCATGGGGTAAGTCCCTGGTGTCTCCCTTGTATGTATCCCTCTGTCTCAGCCTATCCTTATTGTTCCACCTATATGCTACCCCTTGCTCATACTGCTGCATGTCACGTTCCAACTTTTTACATTTCCTGGCAAACATTGTTTTGCTAATATGTTCAGCATAGTCATACTGTTTAAAAAAAAGCTTTTCCCATTGTGGAAATAGCTTATCTTCCCGTATTGCACTATCCATATTTTCCACTTCAGAAATCAAACCTGTCAATTGTGCATCATTGTTATCCATAATGAACTTCATAAACTGTTCCCCAAATTCATTAAACATATCATTGCATTTTTTTATGTTGCAAACATTCATATCTATGCCCATAGGTCTTTTAAAAAAACGAAGTCCCATCGGGACTATATGGCAATTTAAACAACGCTTTAAATACATGTTTTCAACCTGAATTGCTTTTATTTTCGTTAACTTATTACCAAAAATAAAAATCATTTGTTTTAAAGACTTATACTGGTCTTGCGCCACCTGTCCTTTACTGCTCCTGTTTCTACTAGATTCGAAATCGAATGGCAGTTGTAACAACTTTTCAACATTATAATGATTTAAATCCTCATTCGCGCCCTTAACGGGCTTCTGTCGACAGTACCTGAGTTTTGGTGTTGATATTGGCGCTAGGTTTGAATTTAGCACCATATGTCTTTTCTGGCAATTGCCTTTTTGGTTTAGCCCCCGAAATTAAGTAGGATTCCTCCTCGTTGTTGCGAGAAGCCGAAATAAAGTTGGACAAAACTGAATTGCTGTTTCCATTTGTACGCTTATCTTTCCTCGGCGTGCAGGTGAGTAGGAATGGTGACGAACTTCTCCTTTGCCCGTTCGGGATGTCATCCTCACTCACTTGGCCAATGAAGGATTGAGACAGCGCTAATACTTCCGTGGTAGAAGGCGGGTTTTGTATTTTTAAAGTTCCAGGTTTGGGAGTGAATAGTTCTATAAGGCGGGTTAGTTCTCCCTTTATTATAGCCATCTCAGAGTGAAGTTTGTCCACTTCATCTCGAGTAATGGGAGTACCTGAACCCGATACATCCTGCAATGAATCCATAGTCGACTTGTGGAAAGTCGAAAGTCGACAAGTGTGGATGCTGCAATTACTGCAAATATATATATGAAGGCAAAAGCATAGTATTAAAGGACAGAAATAGAACCAAGGTTAATTTCAAAAATGGCAATTGTTTAACAAGACATGTAGTATATTTGGCTATTCATATACATAAAATTATTATGTAGGAATGACAGATAGATTTCTAAAAAATAGAATGTATGACCATTTATATTGTATTAAAAGAAATGACACCAATAATGCACTATCGAGACATATATTAAATAGTGAGTTATGTAGGTGCTTTAAATTTGGTATACTCGATGTGGTTAGTTATAACCCTAGAGGAGGCAACATAAAGGCCATTGTGGGGGAAAAAGAAATAAAATGGCAACTGCGATTAGAGGCAGCCACACCACCTGGCCTCAATGAAGTCATACCTACCAAACCCTTATTGAGGGTATAATTTATACCTCACATTGATATTAGGCAAAACAACAATGCCACACATCATGTATAATAGGCTTTTACAAACACAACATAGAAGTAGTAATTCATAAATCATATTTATATTTATGGTAGAGTAGTCTAATATTACTGTTTATGTACCAAATTTTAATGTTTTGTGAAATACATATATTTTCAAACAATAATAATAGATATATATGGAGCATTATTTTGATCAAATTGAATAAATTTGTACATTTTTAAAGTTTCATAGTACTGTAGGCAGAATTGTTGGTTTTATTTTATATGCTATACTAAGGGTTAAATATATGTAATTGGAAAAAAAAGGCGGGTAATTTAGGTATTTAAAATGTATGACACACCTTGTTTGATGTTCTGAAGAAATCTAGAGGTACTAGATGAAAGCGCTCAACATCCAACAGCGTTTTTTTCGTTGTATGGTTTTTTAATAAAAGATTTTTACTGCAGTGGTTCGTGGTTCCTGGATAATTGAGCTGTGCTGTGCTTATATTTTGTGACATACTTGGTGGACTTCAGGAACTATTGTGTGTGAAAAGCAGAAAGAATACTTAATATAACATAGTTTATAAGTTAATTTTCATGTTCAAGCAGTTCATTTTATTTTTATAAAAGAAAACTGTATTTTAGTTTTGCACAAGTTCAAAGTTCGATACAAGTTCAAATATTAATTTAAAGAAAACAATATTGTTCTTCTGTTTTTATCTTTCATGATCATATATTTTCTGTTCTTCAGTTTGCATGTAAAAGATGGTATCCCACAATTCCACTGGAGTGGATGGGCTTACATAATTATGTATGCAAATGTTATATTAATCAGCACACAGATTTTTGGCCAGTTGTATCTAGTTTTCATGGGCCTTTGTCCAGATTTTTGATGTTTCCAGGTTGAAAGGTATGATAGGTATAGATTCTGTTTTTAAAATCAGTCCAAGAGTTTTTTCCAAAGCTCTTTTCAAGGAAGAAGATGACCAGTCCATGTCTTCTGGAATAGGAATAATGTTGTTTTTGTGGAATGAGGAAGCTTCCTCTAGGTTATTGAATATTCTTATTTCATTTGACAAGTGGATTTTAACTTTAGCTGCATACATTATTTGAGCTTTAATATTATTTTGTTTGAGAAACTTGACAAGAGGCCAGCTTCTTTTCCTCATGTCCATTATTTTAGTTGAGTAATCATTGTCAAATCTGATTAAGTCCTATTTATACTTCAATGGGGCTTTTCTCCAAGCAGTTTTAAGTACTAGTTCTTTGCCAATATATGATAAGAATTTAATTACAATGGATCTTGGTGGATAAGAAGAAGATGATACAAGTTTGCCTGTAGCTCTATGGGCTCTTTTGATACCATAAGAAAACCCCTACTTTAGATTTAAAATTTCAGGAATTCATATGTTCAGAAAATAAATTATATCCTCACGTTCATTTTTTTCTGGAAGACCAAATGTTCTGATGTTATATCATCTTTCTCTGTTTCCAGATCATCAATTTTATTAAGAAACCATGTATTCTGTTTAAGAAGAAAGTCAGTTTGGGATTTTTCTTCTTTTAGTCTTCCATCCATGTCATTCAAGGCAGTTTCCATGTCAGAAAGTTAATTTGTTGTTGTTGAAGCAGTTCTTTGAAGACATCTGTTTGTTTAAGGCAGTTCTCTTTAGGATTTTCTAGATTCTCTTGAAAACTGTTCATTTTCAGAGATAATTCCTGAAGAGTGGATGTCACTAGTTGTAAATCTTTTCTCAAGGATGTGTCAGTGTGAGAATGCTTAGAGCTGTTCATCTTCATTTGATGAAATAGTCTCTAGATACAAATGACAAGAAAGTTTTTTTATATTCCCACAAAATTAGAAGTAATCAAGTCAAGACTATTATTACTATGTTATGTAAGTTCCTGTATTTAAATAGAGTTCTGCATAACTCTAAAAAATTGCTATCTTCACTTGGCCATCTTGGCTCTGCCTCTTACCTTACAATTACATTCATGTTGACTCACCAAAGGCAAATATTCAAATAACTACCTTTGTCAAATAGCCAAGGAACCATTTTTTCCAGAGGGCAAGCTCCCTGCACATCCCATGTGGAAGGATTTCTCACACTTCCCAAACTTAAATACAGTGGAGCTAGATGGAAACTCCTCTGTTGATAGAAGTAGCTTTAGAAAATCTTTTTTATGTTTACCAAAATTACCTTCAGAGAATCAACAGGAATCCTTGCAATTCTGTTTGCTTTTCTTAATGCCATTGAATATTTGTTTTTACAAGAGTCTGTAATTCAAGCCATGGTGGTGCAGCGGTAGCATTGTCACCTCACATCAAAAGGTTCTCCCGTTCGATTCTTGGCTGGAGCGCCTTCTGTGTGGAGTCTGCATGTCCTCCCCATGGTCGAGTGGCATTCGAAAGACATGAATGGAAGTGCCTTCACTGAAGGTTGAGTGTCTGGCTGGCACCTCGGCACCATAACAATTTACTGCCAATCATTAGCGGACCGGAGTTCCACTGTGGTGACCCTAACCGGGAATAGCCGAAAGAAGAACAAGAGTCTGTAATTCCTTTTCTATAGCTTTGCTTCTTATCTATGGAAAACATGTAACTTTACCTTCAAATAAAATAATGTCAGAGCCAGAGTCCAAGAAACTTCCCAAACAAGATATAAAGTATAAAAAAAGGACATTTATTTAGCACTTTTATCCTCACACAAGCGGACTTCATCATACAGAACATGTAACTTTGGTTTGACTTCTGTAGCTTTAGGCTGCAAAATTTCCCATAACTTTTGCATTTATAATCTGTATATGATATGAAAATCTTCCAGCCTTCTGCAGTTTGTATGACAGTCAAAATTTCTGTATGTGTTGATTTCCTGCCACCGTGTCTGCTATCTTGTAATGAACAGATACCCACCTGCTCATTAGCACCTGACCTGGTGTGATACTAATTACCTACAATGATGTATTCTGTGCTCCATAATTTGTGAGATAATATTTATTATAGTTATTGCCACCGCTGGAAATCAGAAGAAGCTGAGAACTGAGATAGAAGGGAAAATAGTGGTACAGGTTAACAGCTTCAGGTATTTAGGAAGGGTGGTTGAGGAGAAGGGACATCTTAATGAGGTGGTCAAAGCCAGAATAAAAGGTGCTACAGCCAACTGACACAGAGTGTCAGGTGTAGTGTATGATAGAAGAATGTCAAAGAAGCTGAAAAGTAGGGTGTACTAAATAGTGGTGCATCCTGTACTACTGTATGGTACAGAAACATGGGAAGTAAAGGCAGAGAAGATGAGGAAGCTTGAAGTGATGATGATGCTGTGCCTGAGGTGGGTGGTGGGATGCACATTGTGGGACAGATGAAGAAATGAGGACAGAAGAGCAGAAGGCAAAGTAGCTCCAATTGCAGAAAAGGTTAAAGAGAACAAATTATGGTGGTTTGGACACATTTGCAGAAAAAAACAGAATACAATCTGGTGAAGATGATTTGGCACAGATGGGAAGAAGGCAGGAGGAAGCTAGGGCATCCAGGAAAGGAGTGGATGGATTGTGTGCCAGAGGACCTGCGACAGTCAGACATTTGTGTCAAAGAGGGTAGGAAAGTGGATTTGAATAACTAGAGATAGTGACAGTTGAAATGGCACTCTGACCCCATGTAGAAAATGGGAAAATGGGTTAATGATTATGATGATTGCCCCCTGCTCTTTCTCATGAAACTTAGCTTTGTCTGTTTTGTTCTGTCCACAAGTCTCTGGTTGTCACAATGATAACCATCTAGTATCATCTGTGTTCTAAAAGTAGACTTTAGTGCACTAATCACACTTACTTTTACTGAATCTGTCAGATCGAATTTTAAGGAGCTTTGAATAATAACCTTCACATATGAGATAAATAGTTTCTTTCAGCTTGAAAGAACTCAGAGCTCACCTGACTCCTGGGATGACCTAGTAAAAGATATGTAAGTATCTCTTCCACTGGATTGTTTTCATTATAAACCTCAAAGATGGTACAACTCTTTAGAACTCGTATCGGAGATGGAATTCTTAGTCATTTACACTTTATTACTCTCAGAACCCCTTCTCATTTTAGCTTATCGAACCTAATATTTTATCGGCTTGACAGGAAAATAACAGTGAATTGTTAACTTCATGGCTGAGTTTTGATCAAGTGAATCTTTTATTCAAATTTATTTCAGTATCTGCTCTCTTCTATGTCAACATCAGTACATTCCTTGAATAAGTTTACTTTTTCTTCTGTTTTGGGTAGCTGTGAAGTTATCCAAATAATCTTGACTTCTTTTAATTATAATACTTCTTGCAGCTGTGGCAAATGGGTAATGATCAACGTCTACTAAATTTAGCTCCTTTCCTGGTCTGTATTTCACTTTTACATTCTGCTTTATTTAAGTACTATCTTCTGCAGTGTCCAAAGTGTCTTGTACAAAGAATTTTTGAAAATGCTTTGGAACAGGCTTGCCTCTACCCAAACATCTTTATTGTTTGCATATATTCAGGGAATTTCTCACACCCATATGCAGATACTAGTTGTCCATTTCTAAATCTAGGCATACCACTTTTGTACATCTGCAAATGCCACAGACAAATGATACATTTTCTTAAGATCACACCTGCAGCATCATTCTGAGTGCCATCAGGTTGTAGCACAACTGGTTTAATCATATCATAGTATTTTCATGTTGGCCCATGTGTGACAAAAATCTTAAGCATTTCAAAAGTGTCTTCCTGTTTACAGTTCCAATCCCAGGTATAGCTTAATGTAATACGTATACTATCTCAGATGTATTAAGTA